>NC_083430.1:47052043-47354738 GCF_020745735.1 Hemiscyllium ocellatum
AGAAGAAAAAAGGAGGGGACATGAGCAGTCTTTAGCAGGTAGAATAAAGGAGAACCCTAAAGCTTTCTACAGGTATGTGAGGAATAAAAAGAAGACTAGGGAACAGGTTATTAAACTTGACAGAATTGAGGCTAATAAGGAGGAGGTGTTATCAATTCTAGAAGGTGTGAAAGTAGATAAGTCCCCTGGGGATTTATCCGAGGATTCTCTGGTAAGATAGGGAGGAGATGTTGCAGTCTTTGGCCTTGATTTTGAGTCGTCATTGTCTACAAATGGATTCGTCAACGGCAGGTCATGTCTCACAAACCTCATTGAGTTTTTTGAGAAAGTGACCAAGCATATGGATGAGGGTAGGGCAGTTGATGTGGTACACATGGACTTCAGTAAAGCCTTTTATAAAGTTCCACATGGCAAGCTGTTGGAGAAAATGTGGAAGTGTGGGATTGAAGGTGATTTAGCAGTTTGGATTAGAAACTGGCTTTCTGAGAGAAGGCAGCAAGTGGTGGTTGATGGAAAATATTCAGCCTGGAGTCCGGTTACTAGTGGTGTGCCAAAAGGATCTGTCCTGGGACCACTGCTGTTTTTCATTTTTATAAATGACTTGGACGCAGACACAGGTGAATGGCTTAGTAAGTTTGCAGATGACACTAAAGTTGGTGGAGAGGTGCACAGTGTGGAAGAATGTTGTAGGTTGCAGGGGGATTTGGATAAACTGCAGAATTGGGCTGAGAGGTGGCAGATGGAGTTCAATGCAGATAAATGTGAGGTGATTCACTTTGGAAGAATAATAGGAATGCAGAATACTGGGTCAATGGAAAGATTATTGGTAGTGTGGATGTACAGAGGGATCTTGGAGACTATGTACATAGATCCCTGAAGGTTGATAGTGCTGTTAAGAAGGCATATAGTGTGTTAGGCTTCATTGGTAGAGGGATTGAGTTCCGGAGCTGTGATGTCATGCTGCAATTGTATAAAACACTCATGTGGCCTCACTTGGAATATTGTGTATAGTTTTGGTCACTCCGTTAAAGGAAGGATATGGAAGCATTGGAAGCATAGGAGATTTACCAGGATATTGCCTGGTCTGGAGCAAATGTCTTATGTGGAAAGGCTGAGAGACATGGGTTTGTTCTCATTGGAGAGAAGAAGGGTAAGAGGGGATTTAATAGAGACATACAAGATGATCAGAGGATTAGATAGAGTGGATAGTGAAAGTCTTTCCTAGGATGATGACGTCAGCTTGTACGAGGGGGCATAACTACAAATTGAGGAGTGATAGATTTAAGACCGATGTCAGAGGCAGGTTCGTTACTCAGGGAGTGGTAAGGGCGTGGAATGCTCTACCTGCTAATGTAATTAACTCAGCCACATTAGGGAGATTTAAACAATCCTTGGATAAGCGTATGGATGATGATGGGATAGTATAGGGGGATGCTTACAGATCGCTGCAACATCGAGGGCCAAAGGGCCTGTTCTGCGCTGTATTGTTCTATGTTCTATATTCTATAGTCGCCTGAGGTTGGAACCAAACCCAGGTCCCTGGCACTGTGAGGCAGCCGTGCTAACCACTGAACTACCAGTTTGTACATTCTCCCCGAGTCTGCATGGGTTTCCTCTGGGTGTTCTGGTTTCCTCCCACAGTCCAAGGATGTGCAGGTTAGAGTGGATTAGTCACGGTAAATATAGGAGATAGGTAGGGGTTGGGCCTGGGTAGGATGCTCTATGAAGGGTCAGTGTAGACTTGATGGGCCGAATGGCCTCTTTCCGCTGTGTAGCAATTCTATAATAAGGAACAGAGCAAGAAAAATCATTCACATGCAAATGTATTGAATTTTGTTTCAGTTCTTAATAGACCGGGCAATTTCCTAATTCATCAGCATGAAATTAACAGAGTAGATTTCACCATTTTCTTACTTAGATTCTGTGACAAGTGAAGCAAGCCCTATGATTGTCCTTTCCCAGTTTAACTTAATTGCCTTACTCTCCTCAATTATTTTGCCTTGTGCTTGGATCTCCATCTCTGAAAAAGAATTACGCGTTTTTCTTTGAAATGTTGTGTCAACATTCAAGCCCTTGCAGTTCTTCTCCCATCTCCCTGGATGAGTCACCCAGTGAGCTACACAAAGTTAACTGGCCCTATCATACAGCACCCCATACCCAATAATAAAGGGGAAGTGGAAATGAAAGATGGATTTATCCAGCCTTTAGCACTCAGGCACTGAAATAAATCGAGGCTGTAAGATTGATCGGGACACGACTAAACCGTTTGGGAAAAACTGACAGAATGATGATATCTGAGTGCCTTTGTGCCCTGCACTTTAAGACGGATTCACAGTTTTTGATGTCAATGAAAGCGGTGAGGACATTTCTGCGCAGTCTGTTATCCAATTACTAAACACAGGCACAGGAAAAGGCCATTCGGTCCCTTGAATCTGCTGCATCATCCAATCAAGTGAGGACTGCCCTGGCTACACTTATCAGCCATGTGCTGAAGTCCCTCCCTGGCTTTGGAGTGAGTGATCGCTGCAGAGATCGGTACAATGGAACATAATATGAGGGTAGGCAACTGTGTTGTCTGCTCGCCCTGTGTCTAATGGTGGGAGCTCCCAACAGGGAACATCTCCCCCACCTACTCCTCCCCATCTCCCAATCTCAGGCCTCACTCCATCTCACCAATTGGACTGGCCCCAGTGAATCCGCCCCAGTTACCTTGGCACCCTTCTCCTCCCACCGGCTCCTCATGGTGGACTTTTCCCATTCCACGTGCTGACAGGTCAAAAGCATGTCACTGGCTGCAAAGCGGGTTTGCATATCCGAAGATCATGAGAAGTCCTGTTTTATTTTCCTTTTCACAGTAACAGGTCACTCTCTCCCTCAACGCTACTTCTGATACAATGACCACCTATGCTCATCATCTTGGTCCACATCAACAAGACAACCATAATGGTACAAGGAGGTTGGCACCGCTGGCACTACTGTCTTCCGAAGGCGTTGTATAGTATTAATGTCACCAGTAACATTCAGCCTCAGGCTAAAGTTCTGTGGGCATGCCTCAAATGCATGTGACTATAGTTTTTATTATGGACCAGGTTAGACCCATTTCATGAAAGTAGCCCAGACCCTAACTTTGCTCGTTGTTTTACGTAGGTGTGAATCAGATATTCCAGGAGGGATGCAGCTGGTCAAACCACTCAATTTTAAACAAATCAGAATTTATTTGCATGATTACCGAATGGGCCACAAACAAAAGAGAACAGAATAAAGAATAACTTAACCCATCCGAAAACCCAACAGATTATCCCAAATTAATGATGCTGTTCCCAATAGTTTCAACCGTCCCCATAAACATCCCTTGTCACAAAAGGTAAAATGTAACACAGGGCCTTGCAGGAGAGATGTCAGGGAGAGGGAGAATCAGCACGGACTCTTCTTTGGGTCTAGCAGCTTCACAACGCTGCTTGCTAAAACCAAACCAAACCAGAGAAAAGCTGAGCTGGGAGAACTGGCCACTCCCCTTTCATTGTACAATCATTTCTTTCTTTAAAACCTAAAAGCTTCCTCAAGTGGATCAACCCCAGACATTCCAGAACCTGTGTCTTTATGACCTCCTGAAAAAAAAACCAAAGAAAACCTAACCTTGCTAAAGAAGCATCATCGCAGCTTGTCTATGTAAGAGATGTAGGTAAAAACAAGGACTGCAGATGCTGGAAACCAGAGTCTAGATTAGAGTGGTGCTGGAAAAGCACAGCAGGTCAGGCAGCATCCGAGGAGCAGGAAAATCGACATTTCAGGCAAAAGCCCTTCATCAGGAATAGAGGCAGGGTGCTTGCAGAGTGGAGAGATAAATGAGAAGGGGGTGGGGGTGGGGAGAAAGTAGCATAGAGTACAATAGGTGAGTGGGGGTGGGGATGAAGGTGATAGGTCAGAGAGGAGGGTGGGGGAAGGTAGCAAAGAGTACAATAGGTGAGTGGGGGTGGGGATGGAGGTGATAGGTCAGAGAGGAGGGTGGAGTGGACAGGTGGAAAGGAAGCTAGGCAGGAAGGACAAGTCATGGGGACAGTGCTGAGCTGGAAGTTTGGAGCTGGGGTGAGGTGGGGGAAGGGGAAATGAGGAAATTGTTGAAGTCTACATTGATGCCCTGGGGTTGAAATGTTCCGAAGCAGAAGATGAGTTGTTCTTCCTCCAGGCGTCTGGTGGTGAGGGAGCGGCGGTGAAGGAGGCCCAAGACCTGCATGTCCTCAGCAGAGTGGGAGGGGGAGCTGAAATGTTGGGCCACAGGGCGGTGGGGTTGATTGGTGCCCTGCTCTAATCGATGTAAGAGATGTCTTTGGTTTGTTTGGGTAGGGTCAAACTCCAATGCTTGTGGGTTTCCTTGATAGGCTACTGTCCAGAACTGAATGGCATTTGTCACTAGGTATTCATACAATGATACTTATTATGAATAAAGTTTAATTGTGAAATATTTTTTTGAAAGTTTGGGAATGTGAGTTCGAACTTTGCCACAGGAAGATGAAGTTTGAATTCAATTCTTTTTAAAAAGTTGGCCAGTGGTGACCATGTAAAATCTGCCTTTCATCATAAAAAACCTATCTGTTTCAATAACGCCCTGAGTGAGAGTGAAATCTGTCACCTTTACTGATCTGTGATCGGTGATCGGTGATCGGTGATCGGTGATCAGTGATCTGTGATTGATTTGTGATCAGTGATCTGTGATCTGTGATTGATCAGTGATCTGTGATTGATCTGTGATCAGTCATCTGTGATTGATCAGTGATTAGTGATCTGTGATTGATCTGTGATCAGTGATCTATGATCTGTGATCTGTGATTGATCTGTGATCAGTGATCTGTGATTGATCTGTGATCAGTGATCTGTGATTTGTGATCAGTGATCTGTGATCTGTAATCTGTGATTGATCAGTGATCAGTGATCTGTGATTGATCTGTGATCAGTGATCTGTGATTGATCAGTGATCTGTGACCAGTGATCTGTGATTGATCAGTGATCAGTGATCAGTGATCTGTGATCAGTGAACTGTGATCTGTGATTGATCACTGATCAGTGATCTGTGATCTGCGATCTCTGATTGATCAGTGATCAGTGATCTGTGATTGACCTGTGATCAATGATGTGCGATCTGTGATCAGTGATCTGTGATTGATCTGTGATTAGTGATCTGTGATCAGTGATCTGTGATTGATCATGATCAGTGATCTGTGATTAATCTGTGATCAGTGATCTGTGATCTGAGATCAGTGATCTGTGATTGATCTGTGATTAGTGATCTGTGATCAGTGATCTGTGATTGATCTATGATCTGTGTTCAGTGATCTGTGATCTGTGATCAGTGATCTGTGATTGTTTAGTGATCTGTGATCTGTGATCAGTGATCTGTGATTGATCTGTGATCTGTGATCAGTGATCTGTGATTGAGCTGTGATGAGTGATCAGTGATCTGTGATCAGTGATTGATCTGTGATTGATCTGTGATTAGTGATCTGTGGCCAGTGATCAGTGATCTGTGATTGATCAGTGATCAGTGATTGATCAGTGATCTGTGACCAGTGATCTGTGATTGATCTGTGATCAGTGATCTGTGATTAATCTGTGATCAGTGATCTGTGATTGATCAGTGATCTGTGATCAGTGATCAGTGATCAGTGATCTGTGATCAGTGATCAGTGATCTGTGATTGATCTGTGATCAGTGATCTGTGATTAATCTGTGATCTGTGATTGATCTGTGATCAGTGATCTGTGATCTGTGACTGATCAGTGATCTGTGATTAATCAATGATCTGTGATTGATCTGAGATCAGTGATCTGAGATCTGTGATCAGTGATCAGTGATCTGTGATCTGTGATTGATCAGTGATCAGTGATCTGTGATTAATCAATGATCTGTGATTGATCTGAGATCAGTGATCTGAGATCTGTGATCAGTGATCTGTGATCTGTGATTGATCAGTGATCAGTGATCTGTGATTAATCAGTGATCTGTGATCAGTGATCAGTGATCTGTGATTGATCTTTGATCAGTGATCTGTGATTGATCAGTGATCTGTGACCAGTGATCTGTGACCAGTGATATGTGATCTGTGATCAGTGATCAGTGATCTATGATCTGTGATCAGTGATCTGTGATTAATCTGTGATCTGTGATCAGTGATCTGTGATTGATCTGTGATCAGTGATCTGTGATCTGTGACTGATCAGTGATCAGTGATCAGTGATTAATCAGTGATCTGTGATTGATCTGAGATCAGTGATCTGAGATCTGTGATCAGTGATCTGAGATCAGTGATCTGTGATTGATCTGTGATCGGTGATCTGTGACCAGTGATATGTGATCTGTGATCAGTGATCTGTGATCTGTGATTGATCTGTGATTGATCAGTGATCAGTGATCTGTGACCAGTGATCTGTAATCAGTGATCTGTGACAAGTGATGTGATCAGTGATCTGTGATCAGTGATCAGTGATCTGTGATCTGTGATTGATCTGTGATTGATCAGTGATCAGTGATCTGTGACCAGTGATCTGTAATCAGTGATCTGTGACAAGTGATGTGATCAGTGATCTGTGATCAGTGATCTGTGACCAGTGATCTGTGATTGATCTGTGATTGATCAGTGATCTGTGACCAGTGACCTGTGACCAGTGATCTGTGATCTGTGATCTGTGATCAGTGATCAGTGATCAGTGATCAGTGATCTGTGATTGATCTGTGGTCTGTGATCAGTGATCAGTGATTGATCTGTGATCTGTGTTCAGTGCTCTGTGATCTGTTATCAGTGATCTGTGATTGATCTGTGATCAGTAATCTGTGATCAGTGATGTGTGATCAGTGATCCGTGATCTGTGATTGATCTGTGATCTGTGATCAGTGATCTGTGATTGATCTGTGATCAGTGATCTGTGGTCTGTGATCAGTGAACTGTGATCTGTGATCAGTGATCAGTGATCAGTGATCTGTGATCAGTGATCAGTGATCAGTGATCAGTGCTCTGTGATCTGTTATCAGTGATCAGTGAACTGTGATCTGTGATCAGTGATCAGTGATCAGTGATCAGTGATCAGTGATCAGTGCTCTGTGATCTGTTATCAGTGATCAGTGATCAGTGATCGGTGATCAATGATCTGTGATCTTTTATCGGTGATCGGTGATCTGTGATCTGTGATCTTTGATCTGTGATCAGTGATCAGTGATCAGTGATCAGTGATCAGTGATCGGTGATCAATGATCTGTGATCTTTTATCGGTGATCGGTGATCTGTGATCTGTGATCTGTGATCTTTGATCAGTGATCAGTGATCTGTGATCTGTGATCTGTGATCGGTGATCGGTGATCGGTGATCTGTGTTTGATCAGTGATCTGTGATCTGTGATCTGTGATCTGTGGTCTGTGATCGGTGATCTGTGTTCGGTGATCATGGTAGTCAGAGTTGGGAAATAAATGTTGATCCAACCAGTGACGATCAGATCCCATGAATGAATAGTAATGATGAAAGCCTAGCATTGAGCTGATAAATCCCAAAGGAGTTACCAATTTGTAAAGTGGGGAAAGAGGAGAAGGGGGCCCCCATTACCAGAGCAGCATTAAAACCCCTGACAGGATGTGCAGTCTCAGTAACAGCATTTTTGTTTTCTCTCTGTTGGGAAATCCAGAAAAGATTTTCTTTGACCTCCGCACGGCCAACCCACCAGAACTGTTTCAGAAAAAAAAGAGAGAAACTTGCTCTTAAATTGAAAGCCGTGACGGCAGGAGAAGGGTTAATGAGACTTGCCACTGTACTCTCAGGGCTGGTGTGATCAGGCCAGTATCCTGCCAATCCCAGCCGGAAGTTCACGTTAAAGGCCTGTTACAGTTTGTAAAGGCTCCTTTCTTTACACAGCGGAGGAATCTGGCAGCTTCTTGGAGATATGACCCAAGGATCAAGGCCCAGCGTTCAGCTGATTTCATTGAAGAGAGACTGTGAACTCGATCAGTCTGTCGCACAAGCACATTATTGGCAGACACTGAACAGAGTCGGGCTTTGTGAAACAGACGTTCCTGTTATTGCAGAGCTCTGACTGTTGTAAATACCCATCTGGTTCACGAACGCTCTTTCAGAGGTAGGAACCTGCCATCCTCCTTGTCGCTGCAGACTCACAGCAATGTGCTTGATCCACTGAAGTGCCCTCTGCTCTAGCTCAGCAAGCTGTTCCGGTTTTGGGATAAGGTGCGGCAGATTTAAAACAGAAATGACTTCTCTCGTGGGAGTTGTGGATCTGCAGAGTTCACCAGCCGGGTGCAGTGGATGCTGGGACATTGAGTAAATGTAAGGAGGAGATAGGCAGATTTTTAATGAGTAATGGGTTGAAGGGTAAAGGATGTTAGGGGCTGGAAAGTGGAGTTGAGGCCAAGATATGATCAGCCATGATCATATTGAATGGTGGAGCAGCTCAAGGGGCTAAATGGCCTCCTCTTGCTCCCAGCTCTTATCTTCTGAAATAATTATTGCAGGATAATAAATGCTTGCTTTACCAGCAATGCTGAAATCCATGCAATAATGGATGATACCATGTTAAATCCAATTCTTCCCTCCAACCTCATGAAAACTATTTTGTATGCCATAGAATTGTTCCATTTTGATCCATTTGTAACTCCAGTCCATTTTAACTGCTCTCTGAGGTGGACTAACAAGCTGTTCCATTGTAATTCAGGGTGGGAAATAAATACTGGCCTTGCTGAAGATACTTATAGTCTGCAGTTAAATAATATAAACAATCTGCAACAAGACCAGTGATTAGTGGCAATTATTAAAACTGCAAGGCAAAGTTGAGAGAGTGGAGTTATTTATGTAAATTGGATATCGTAGAGGTTACTAGTTTAACTGCAAACATTTTCCAATTAATCCAACCGAAATCAGCCCCAAAGAACAGCAGAATACTCCTGAAACCAGAATGACTGAAGGCACTCAGTCTTTCCACTGCATCTGATACAACTCAAGCTGCAGATGGCCCTGTTCTTCCTTAGTTCGATTTAATTATTATTAAGCAACTCTCCTTCACCATAAACTATTTCATTCGCATGTCATTCTCATTATTTCTTTCTCCTTTGGATTACACAGGATGGACAGCATAGAAACAGGCTATTCAGCCCAACAAATTCATGTGTATATGCTGTACTTCCTGCCTTTCCACTACTAGCTTTAACAGCTAAACCACTCTCCCTTATGGTTTTGTCTACGTGTTCCCCTGACATGCACCCAGCCGAATAACTAACCATTCCAGTGGTAACAAGTTTGACATCATCAACAGTCTCTGGGTAAAGAGCTTTCCTCTGAATTCCTGTTTGATTTGTTGGTGACTACCTTACAGTTAAGGCCTTTAATTATGCTCTCCTCCACAACTGACAGCATTAGGAAAATGACTGAGCCATTTCGCCCATCGAGCCTGTTCCAACATGCAGGAAGATCTGATCAAGGTCTTAGCTCCACATTACCATCGCCCTGTAAGAATTTTATAAGTCTCTATAAGAGCCCCCCCTCACTCATCTGGACTCCTGCGAAAACAATCCTAATTGAGTCAATCTCTCCTCATGTGTCAATCTCGCCATCCCCGGAATCAGCCCGATAAGCCTTCACTGCACTCCCTCAAAAGCAAGAGCATCCTTCCCCAGAAAAGGAGACCAAAATTGCACACAATATTCCAGGTGTGGCCTCACCAAGGCCCTGTATAACTGCAACAACACATTCCTACTCCTGTACCCGAGACCTCTGTAAGCCCAGGTTCAAATCCCACCTGCTCCAAGGGTGTGTATCAATATGTTTGAGCAGGTCGATCTCTCTCTAGACCGAGCAGCTATCAAGTGACACAGATGAACTAAAGAACAGTAAACATGAAACCAAAGAACTTCAGATGCTGGAAATCTGCAACAAAAGTAGAAATTGCTGGAGAAACTCAACAGGTCTGGTAAAATCTGTGGAGAGAAAAGCAGAGTTAACATTTTGGGCTCAGCGACACTTCTTCATGCCCAATGTATCTTGCTGTGCCAACAACAGCAATGGTTTATAGCTGCATGCCAGCTTTAAGATGCTTCACAAAATAAATTAAGGCTTAAAGCAGATGCCCAACAAATTGATCAAGGAGTAAGTTTAAAGGGGAGAGTGAGGTTGGGAAGGATAGGAGCGGCTGCAGAAGGGTGGGTCACTGAAGGGAAAGCATTAACTCTGTGTCTCTCTCCACAGGTACTGCTAGACCAGCTGAATGTCTCCAGCAATTTCTGCTTTTGAATTACTTTTTCGGAACTGTCTTTCTGGAAGCTGATTGATTTAGTGGCTACTTGCAGAGATTCTCAGAATTCCTATTATCCAGAATGTCAAATTTAATAAGACTTTCCCTCCACTTTGTATTAGATTTCTATCAAAAGTAAAATGGAGCATGTGAGTATGAGAGAGAGACAGATTGAAAGAGTTGGAGAGCAAGCCTGCATGTGGATAGAATAGAAAATTGAAAAGCCCAATCAATCCTGTCAGTCTCTGTGCTCAGAATGATTAATGATAGGGATTCTTAGTATATGGTACACAAATCAGAAACAGTAGTGGCATCTGAGAGGAGTAAAGCCAATTTTTCACAAAGTATTAAAATTATAAACACCTTCTACCCTCCCTGGGGCAAGATTGGGATTAAATGGGATCTCAACCCCACCATTCCAAACCCTCTGCTCAGTTTTCTCTCCTCCTTGTCCACAGTCTGTTGCCAACTCTCGTTTCCATAGGTATCTAAGACTATCCAGCAGCTCAGCTGACAGGGAATATTCCAGAACATGGAGACGGGTCGCGTCTCTGTCCCAAGGGATGAGTAATAAGTGCTGGACCAGCCAGCGATGCCCACATCCCATGAATGAACAAAAGAAAGCTCAATGTAGCCAATCAGCTTAATCCAGCTAATACCACTGCAAATAGAGGCCATTTCCCTGGCTTTTAGAACAGTACAGCACAGGCCCTTCGGCCCTCGATGTTGTGCTGGCCTTTTATCCTACTCTTGGATCAGACTAAGCTAACATACCCTTCATTGTACTATCTTCCATATGCCCATCCAAATGTCACTTAAATGTCCCTAATGTATCTGACTCCACTATGACTGCTGGTCTATGCCCTGCAGTTCTGGACATCCCCCACCCCAGGGAAAAGACTTTGTCTATCCAAAAAGGGAGAGAAAGAAAAAGAGAGAGAGAGAGAAAGAGAGAGAGGGAAAATTTTATTTCTGTACAACATAGTGGGTGGCACGGTGGCACAGTGGTTAGCACTGCTGCCTCACAGCGCCAGAGACCTGGGTTCAATTCCCGCCTCAGGCGACTGACTGTGGAGTTTGCACATTCTCCCCGTGTCTGCGTGGGTTTCCTCCGGGTGCTCCGGTTTCCTCCCACAGTCCAAAGATGTACAGGTCAGGTGAAATTGCCTGTAGTGTTAGGTAAGGGGTAAATGTAGGGGAATGGGTGGGTTGCGCTTCGGCGGGTCGGCGTGGACTTGTTGGGCTGAAGGGCCTGTTTCCACACTGTAAATAATCTAATCATATTCAGTGGATACCTCAAATCAAACAGCCATTTTCTCAAACTTTTCTGGTGAGGATGCTGCACTTAGATACTGAATGACCAGGAGGCAGTATATAGATGGTCCTCGTTGCTTGCCTGAAACTCTTGTACATGTGACACTTACTTAAGAACAGAACTCCCACACAGTGGATGGGTGCCCTCCAGTATGGAGGGTGATTAGGTGATTACCAGATCCCAGCATTCATGAAAAGATATGCAGCAAGGTACCGAGAAGTAGATGGGAAGATGTACCTGCGGAGAATGAGCATTCCAGATGGGCGCAATGGCCTGTTTCTGTGCTGCCAATTCTATATAATTGAGCAACAGCATCAAGCAACTAATTGTGGCCATTTTCCTGTGTATCGAAAGCACATGTCCCTCTGATAACATTCTCCTGTCACACTGCTCTATTGTTGTAACCAAGTGACTCATTGAAACCAGCTCCACAGGAAACCAGCCAGTGTTGTAGGAAAGCCAATAGCAATCTATTTCAAGGGATCCAGCCACTGCATGAGGTCAGATGTTGGCAGCTGCTAGGCAGGTATTACAAGCACAATTCATACAAAGGGCATTTCAGGAATGACAAAACACAAAAGCTTGAAGAATTTAAGTTGCTTTCCCATAAAGCTCTGAGCAGAACTTCGACAAAATCAATGCTTTGTTCTCATTCGTATTCCCCAGTTCAAAGTTCCACAGGATATTCAGGTTCTTGGAACCACCCTCACTTTAAACAGTCAGAAACTGTTTTCTGGGGGCGGCACAGTGGCTCAGTGGCTAGCACTGCTGCCTCAGAACACCAGGGTCCCAGGTTCGATTCCAGCCTCGGGTGACTCTCTGTGTGGAGTTTGCACATTCTCCCCGTGTCTGCGTGGGTTTCCTCCGGGTGCTCCAGAGATGTGCAGGTCAGGTGAATTGGCCACGCTAAATTGCCCATAGTGTTAGGTGCAATAGTCAGAGGGAAATGGCTCTGGGTGGGTTACTCTTCGGAGGGTCGGTGTGGACTTGTTGAGCCGAAGGACCTGTTTCGACGCTGTAGGGAATCTAATCTAAATAGTGAGTTTAACAAGAAGCCAACTTTGGTGATCCTGTGCTTCAGTGGGGGCAGCAGGAATACGTGAATCTAAGGTTCACACTGTTCAGTCAGAATATTGGACCCAGTGGAAACACAAGACCAATTAGATAATATAGACTTAAGATCAGGGGTGAAGGAACCAGGGGATATGTGGAGGACTTGATCTCGTTAGCCTCTTCGAATGGTAGCAGCAATAGGATACTGCAGTCGCTCAGTCAGAAGGTCGCAGTCGAAGTCTCACACAGTCTTCAATTGTAATGCCTGACACTCCTGCACAGTGTTGAGGGAGGGCTGCACTCTCAGAGACATGCTGGCTTTCATGTGAAAAACTGATACCCATCCACCGTACCCAGGTGGGTATGAAGAAGAGAAGGAATGTCACTGCTGGTGTGCAGCTCAGCAATTATTTCTTAATTAATATCACCAAAAACAAAACAGAATGTTTGGTCATCAACACAAACTGATTCCTACATTACAACATCTTAAGATTAGGTTACTTACAGTGAGGAAACAGGCTCTTTGGCCCAACAAGTCCACACCGACCTTCCAAAGAGCAACCCACCCAGACCCATTCCCCTACATTCACCCCTTCACCTAACACTATGGGCAATTTAGCATGGCCAATTCACCTGCCCTGCACATCTTTGGACTGAGAGAGGAAACCGGAACACCCGCAGGAAACCCACGCAGACACGGGGAGAATGTGCAAACTCCACACAGACAGTTGCCCAAGGTGGGAATTGAACCCAGGTCCCTGGTGCTGAGACAGCAGTGCTAACCACTGAGCCACCGTGCCACCCATGTTGATTACACTGAGGCGTACCTCATTGGCTGTGAACCAACACTGGATGGCTATGTTTGTACAAGATGTTACACCAATGCTTCGATCCTTACTCAAAAGATTAGACATGCAGGATCGATTCTCTTCAGAGCGCAAAATATTAATGAGAAATTAAATCAAGGTGATATAGATTACAAGGGACTTTGATGAAGTGAACAAAGTGTTTCTTGTGATGGGAGGGAAGCCAGACAGTCCCAAAGAAAGGACAACATCTGCAGGGAGAAGGACAGAGTTAACATTTCAAGTTCAAAATGGCACTTTTTCTAAAGTGGTCAGAGGGTCACAGACAGAGAGAGTGAGAACATTTATTCATCCATAGCTGTTTGGATTCGGAAGAAGCTGCCTGAATGGGCAGTGCATACATCAGATTTTGGACTGTGCCTATTACAAAATCGTACTGAGTGACTGTACAATGTCACCTCTCAATGTGAAAGAACAGCATCTGCTTTCCATATCAGGGGACATGGCCTACAATTTCCCAATTTCAGAGAATAATCATTAAACAGAGTCATTCTAATGCCATGGTAAACATTTCAAAATCCCTCATGATAAAAACTACTGCCATTCCAGCAAATTATTGACAGACATCATTCTCATCACAATTAACTGCAACTCGAAAATTTTCTTCAGGTCTGGGGAAGAGAATGGCTATTCAATGTTGGAGTTGAAGAAAGTTTCAGATTACTGTATTGCTTTGGTTGTGAAATTTATATGGGCTCGACTCTTTTAGGGAAACCATGTAATTAATAGATTGATGTACACATTATGGAGGCTGCTAAACCATATGTTCCAGAGAACAGGACCAGATCTTCCACTAAAAGCCAACAGACAATTATTCAAAGGAGAAACATCTTAAGCTTTGAAATGCTCAGTTAAGAGCTTCCTTCTAAAACTGATCTGCAGCAGCCAGTACATGCCTGACATTGATTCCAACTCCCTTTATATGAAGTACATCAATCCTTCTTTTCCAATTCAATGTCTGTTGCTTTCTTTGTTGCATGAACAATGCTTTCGGTTGCCCACGCCAACTTAACTTTAAAAAAATATACCTAAGATAGCACTGAGCTTTATATCACCAGTGACTGTGCCTTCACTGAACTGTGTTTATAAATTCTGATTATTCCTGGATTAAAGTAAAGGGGATTGTGAAACCTTTGAACACAGTACAAAAGTGTAAGCAGTGTTTATTTATTGGAGAGACCTTTCCATAATGGAACACCAGAAGGCTTTATTCACCTCTTGATTACACAAAGGCGGTAGTTGCTGCCATCACAACTGTACAAGGTTCTCACAGTGCCTGTACTGTCACACAGCCTGTACTGTCACAGTGTCTGCACTGTCACACTGCCTGTACTGTCACAGTGCATGTACTGTCACACAGCCTGTACCATCACACTGCCTGTACTGTCACAGTGTCTGCGCTGTCACACTGCCTGTACTGTCACACAGCCTGTACCATCACACTGCCTGTACTGTCACAGTGTCTGCACTGTCACACTGCCTGTACTGTCATACAGTCTGTACCATCTCAGTGCCTGTACTGTCACACAGCCTGTACTGTCACAGTGCCTGTACTATCACACAGCCTGTACTGTCACAATGCATGTACTGTCACACTGTCTGTACCATCACACTGCCTGTACTGTCACACTGCCTGTACCATCACACTGCCTGTACTGTCACACTACCTGTACTGTCACATTGCTTGTATTGTCACACTTCTTATATTATCACAGTACCTGTACTATCACAGTGCCTATACTTTTACACTGCCTGTACTGTCACAGTATCTGTGCTGTTACACAACCTGTGCTGTCACAGTGCCTGTACTATCACACTGCTTGTACTGTCACACACAGCCTGTACAGTCACAGTACCTATGAAGTCACTACCAGACAGCTGCCTGCGACTCTTCCCACATCAGACTCACTCCAAATCCCCCGCCACTTCCATTTACTGTGACTAGGGCAGCAGATACATGGGAACACCACCCCACCTGCAAGTTTCTCTCCAAGCCACTCACCATCCTAACTTGGAAATATATCACTGTTCCTTCACTGGTGCTGGGTCAAAATCCCTCACTAAGGGGACTATGGGTTTACCCACAGCATGTGGCCTGCAGCTGCTCAAGAAGGCAGCTCACCACCACCTTCCCTCAGACAACTAGGGACGGGCAGTAACTGCTGGCCGATGCTGGTGACATCCACATCTCATGAGTGAGTGAAAAAAGACTTATGGCATTGAGGAGTTTAATACACTTGCCTTAAGTTTGTTTTCAAAATCCCAGGAAGCGAACATTTGGGGTTATGAGGGAAGCAGGAAGTAGGAAGCAAGGGTTGCAGAGAGTGGGGTGGGTTGCCAAGGGAGTGGAACTCAGGGGAATGAGGGGAATGGAGAATGAGGAATGAGGGAGTGAGGGAGTGATGAATGAGGGGAGAGGAATGGGGAATTTTGGAAGAAGAGAATCTGTTTTTTGTGATATACAGAACAGTACAGCACAGCAACAGGCCTTTCGGCCCATCATGTCTGTGCGGACCATGCCATTCACAACTAATCCAATCCTCCTGCACATGATCCTATCCCTCTATTCCCTGCCTGATCATGTGTCTGTCTAAACATTGCTGTCATATCTGCTTCTACAACCTTCCCTCGCTGATGGACTGGTGGTTAAATACCGACCAGTGCACGGGAGCGAACTCTGATGGTTTTGTTCCAAGTCTGCCAGGAAATCTGTCATATCCATCCTGAGAGTATGTGAGTTACCCTGTGGCCATTTTAACTTAGTTTTAAATCCAGTAAAGTTGAACATTTGGCACCGGATTATTTGTGTGTGTGAGGGGAAGGAGGGGGCAGTTTGAACCTCTGCATTCTATAAATTACTGTGATTAAAACAAGCTACAAAAGATCTGCGCACCTGGTTTTACTCAAGGGAATGCAACACTTTACGGCAACATTGCTGCAGACATCTCTACTAGAAACAAGTCACCAGCGGATGAAGAGATCAAGTCAACCCTTAAGAAGGATTTAGTCCATGAATAAATCACACCAAAGAGGAAACATCAAACAAGAGTATTGAGTCCCAGCAGCTGAATGAATGCAATGGTCCACGCCAAGCACACAAAGAAACCAATTTACTTGTAGCCAGAGGAATGCAGAACCACACTGACTGAAGCAAATTTAAACTTTAACCCACAATGCAGGCAAGGCCTGGCGATTTAAAATGCTTCTGAAAGATCCTTTTAGTGAAGTGGAGAGAAAAAGAGAGACCGGGCTTTCAACAGAAAATGGGAACGGAAGATCCAGACTTAATCTTTCATTTTTAAAGTTAAGGAATATCTACGTCCGGGCATCAGGTTTCTGGCCCAATAAAGAAGAGTCAGGTTTCTACACAGAGCAATTAAACAAGAACTCGGCGTCATTGGATTTCAGAACCCGTGGCTCCGACGTTCTGGGGGATTAAGGCAAGAGTTCACTTTTAATGTTCAAGTTCCCAACTCCGAAGCCACAGGAAGCTCAAACCTTTTCAATGATCATCTGCAGCTTCTGTGGAGACTATTTCTAGATGTGAAAGGATGGGAGTAGGAGCTGGACCAGCCTTCTTATTGGCAGGGATCTCCAGTTTGGGGTTTGTTTTTATAATTGTTTGTGGAATATGAGGAACACTGAGAAGATCAGCATTTACTACCCAGCGTTAACTGCCTTTGAGTGCCTTGCTAAAGCCATTTTAGAAGCAGTTAAGTGTCAACTATAATGTGGTGATTCTGGAGTCACATGTAAATCAAAGCAAGTCACCAAAGACAGTTAATGAACCCATTCGGGTTTCAATAAACTGGCAGTTTTATAATTGTCATTAATTATATTAGTACAGGTGGTTCTTCTACAATGGGATGGCTGCGTTCTTGTGCAGCCCTGCATTGTAGAAAAATCACACTTTAGAAACAGTGCTTAAACTGTTGGCGATGTCACTGCATTACAGCCAGCAGGTTTTAAAAGTTTGCATTTTAGAAACAGGGTCCCCAGTTCGTCAATCGTGTTGCAATGAATTCGCGTTAACGAGATACACATTCTAGCAGAACAATTTGTGTGGCATTTCAGATTTATTTCATTTAATCTACATTTCCTCAGGCTGTGGTGGTGGAATTTGAATTGCTTAGTCCGGAGTTCTGGATTTGGTATGAAGTAACATTTCCAGTATGTCACTGTCCCTGGACTGGTGACCCAGAAATGTTGTAAATGTAAACAAACACCAAATTCTTTTAAAACTTCATTCAACCAACACAAGGCCAAACCGATCACTACTGGCGCCTGAACTATTTGCAATCTATATCAATGGCTTGGATGAACGATTGGTTACTCAATATTCTGATGACGTAAAGATAGATAGAAAAGTAAATTCTGAGAAGGACATGAGGAGGTTACAGATAAGTTATGTGACTAAAAATTGGCAATTGGAGTACAATGTGGGAAAATTTGAACTTCTGAAGAGGGGCTCATGCCCGAAACGTCAATTCTCCTGCTCCTTGGATGCTGCCTGACCTGCTGCGCTTTTCCAGCAAACACATTTTCAGCTCTGATCTCCAGTATCTGCAATCCTCACTTTCTCCCAGAAAATTTGAACTCACCCATTTTCTCAGAAGGAAAAGGCAGTGAAATTTGCAAATGACACGTACAGGTTTGACTTGCCTTGCATACTCCTCGTAAGAGGAGTTCCAGTGTGACCTGAATGTTCATTTCTAAGTATTACTGTTTTTCCTCCCTTCTGGGCTAGCAGGAAGTGTTGTGTTATTGAAATGGAGCAAATTTGCAGAGCCACCAGTGAGAAGGATCTGGATGCGCTACAACATAAATCTGTTACAGTTCGTATGCAGATGGAGCAGAAGTGATTAGGAAGGCAATACAATACTGTTGTTTGCTGCAAGGGGAGTAGAATATGAAAGGATGGAAGTTTTCCTACAAATGAAAAGGGTGTTGGTGATACTGCATTGGAGCACTGTAACAAACTGCGAATGGGGGAGAAACTTAACAGTAACTGGTGACATCTGTAGATAGCAAAACAGTTAACGTTTCAAGTCTAGTGACCCTTTTCCCAGAATCTGGAGTATTGTGTTGAAGTATCGGTCTCCTTGCTTAAGAAAGGATAAAATGGGATTAGGAACAGTTCAGAGAAAATTCGCCTCAACTGATCTCTGGAATGAAGGGCTTATTTTATGAAGGAAAGTTGAACAGATTGGGCCTGAATACTTTGAGTTGAGAAGAATGAGCGATGATCTTATTGAAACATAAAGGATCCTGACAGGAATTAATAGTCTGGATGTTGACAGGATGGTACCTCTTGTGGGAGAGACCAGAATTAGGGACGCCATTAAAAACAAGAGTGCCCCCTCCATTTCATATGAAAATGTTGAGAACTCTTTTTATTCTCTGATAGATTCATTAGTTTGTGGAATTCTATTCCCCAGAGAACGATGGAAGCTTGGTCATGGAATAATCTTAATGCATACTTAGAATGATGCTTGACTGCCGAAAGATTCAAAGATGTGCACAGGACAGGGCATAATCAGATCAATCTTAGAACATGGAGTCAAAGACTCTTCTCCTGCTCTGAGTATGCACACTTGTACTTTTGTAAACTGACTCGTGTGGAAATCTGAAATATTATTCATGAACATGTTTGTACTCAGAGTGAAATCTGTGAGGCATAGATACCCAGGGAACTCACATCAGCTCTTTATGTTCTGTTGGCGGTGGTATTTCCAAATAGTCATTGTACAGATTTTAATTTTAGTACGTTTGTATCCAGATACTTCACTTGCCGACCTTTTGCCAACTTATTTGATTTATCAATATCTCCCTGAAAAATGTTGCATCCTTCTTGCAACCTGCCTTCCCACCTATTTCAGTGCTGTCTGCAAATTTGGCTCCAATACATTGACTTCCTTCCTCCAAGTCACTAACATACATTACAAGCAGTTGCAGTCCCAGCACTGATCGCTGTGCAACCCCACTCGCCAACCTGACAAAGATCCCCTTTCCCCACTTATTCCTGGCTATGAACCAATTCTGTACCTCCAAAACAGTGGGCTCTTATCTTATGACTTAACCCTTTGTGAGGTACCTTGTCAAATGCCTTATGGAAGTCCAAATACAACACATCTACTGGTTCCACATGGATTGAAAATTCTTGAAAAACTCGAATTAGTCAGACCTGGTTTTCCTTTCATGAAACCACACTGACTCTGCTTAATTAGATTTTGATTTTCCAAATGTTCTCCAATTACTTCCTTAATAATTGATTCCAATACTTGTCTAACAAAAGATGTTAGGATAACTGGCCTAAGGTTTACCCACTTTTTGAATTGGAGTGTCATATTAGCAGTTTTCCAATTCTCTGGTACAATCCAACAATGTTTGGAAAATTACAGCCAATGCATTCATTATCACGGGAGTAACCTCCTTTAAGATCCTGGGATGTAAGCCATTAGGGCCAGGGGACTAATCTACCTTTAGCTCCATTAGCTTTTCTAATACTACGTCTTCAGTGATGGTGATGGTACTCAATTCCTCTTCCACTTCCTTTCGTATTAATGGAATGTTTGAATTATCTTCTATCATAAAGACTGATGCAAAAGATCTGTTTAACTGCTCTATTATTTCCTCATCCCACAAACCATAAGAATTAAGCCCTTACCTTCTAGAATTTGCTTTGTAAATCTCTGCACATTTACACATTCCACTCTCCTCCTTTATGAGTCTCCTTAAAACCAAATGCTTTGACTAAGGAGTTGAACCTGCCATTGCATCACCTTCTGCACCTCAGTGCTTTAGTTTTACACAGGGCCCAGAGTGCAGTCCGTATGAGCAGCTATGTTACAACACTAATCAACACTTGAACTATCTAGAGAGCAAAGTGGGTAATTACGTAATATCAGAATGAATACACTTGTGGGTAGAATATTACAAGTGAATCAATCTGTGTTTAGCATAATTACATCGGAGAACTCCAGGAGGCTGTCTTTCCTACAAATCTGGCCACGCAATATTGGAATTTATGCTTGGATGCTCTCTTTCTCCTTGTGTTAAGTCTTTCATTTACAAGTAAACAAATATCATGGTCACATTCAGTTCAATAAATCCTAATATAGAACAACCTTGATTATCCGAACGAGACGGGTGGGAGTATTTTGTTCGGATAACTAATTGTTCAGATAACGGATAACATTTTTACAGGATGTTGAGATCTTGTTCGCATAATCCCAAATTTGGATAACTGGTGTTTTGATAATCGAAATTGTTCTGTACTCACTTTGTGTCAATTGATGATTTAGTCACAGGATGACTGAGAGGGAAAAGCTGTTGCTAGTGAGCTATAACACTTTTTCCCTCTGTTCTCCCTGAGATGTTGATTCATCCACTATTCCCCACCAGTATCAGACATGGCCCACTCTGTGTGATGAAGTGCTTTCTGACATCAGTCCCAAACTATCTGTTTCATTTTACCATCTCTTATCTTGCTGTCAATGGCTGCCTTGAATTAGTTCTTTGGATTAATCTCATCAATAAAATCATGGGAGGCACGGATAGGGTGAATAGCCAAAGCATTCTCCAAAACTAGAGGACATAGAATTAAGGTGAGAGGGGAACGTGAGGGGCTACTTTTTCACATGGAGGGTGATGCATGTATGGAATGAGCTGCCAGACGAAGTGGTGGAGGCTGGTACAATTACAACATTTAAAAGGCATCTGGATGGGTATATGAACAGGACAGGTTTAGAGGGATATGGGAAAATGAGACCTAGTCAGATTGGGATGTCTGGTCAGCACGGGTGAGTTGGACCCAGACTCTGTTTCCGTGCTGTATGACTCAATGATTCTATTCCTCATAGTTAACCAAACCAATAGACTTGTATCACTTCACCATTGGAAGTTGTGCCTTTGTTTGCCTGGATCTTGGACTCTGGAATTCTCTCCCTCAAAGTCTCTGCCGGACTCTCTCTTCCTTTTATGATGCTCCTTAAAACCAACCTCTTTAACTAAGCATTTGATCATCAATCCTATTATCTGCTGGTGTGGCTTAAGTCAAACTGCATTTGATAACTACTTCCTTTTGGATATTTTAGGTTATACAAACTCACGGCATTGTTGTTGTCATTGATGTCTTGCTTCGCCCTCCTTTCAAGGCTCCAGGGATCATTTCTTTCCTGATCTTTCACAGTTTATGTAAGCTGCTCTCTTTCTCCTTGTGTTAAGCCTTTCATAATTTTATCTTCTAACACAAAGCATTAGCCTTGTTGGCATTCCATGTACCATGTCTGGGGTCTCGCCAATTCCCATCTGAATCAGTTTTGGAAACTTGAGTTCACACTCAAGCTGTTGCCTGATCTATTACTGGTCTATTACTCCAATCCTGACAGCCTTGAACTCAACTGAACCAGCGTTACAGCTGCCTTTGTTAACGGAATACATGGTACAAGTGGTTTTACATTCTGAAATCTCGACTTTGCTTTCTCCGAGGGATGTACCATAAGTCAAAAGCAGATTGAAGTGAATAGAAGGAGTCCAGGTCAGTCTGCTTCACATTTCAGTCAAATCCAGTAAGCATCTAATCTGTACAGCCCTTGTACCTTGAAGTAAACTAGCTGCCTTATCACAAGAGTACAGATTTGCAGAGTTCTCATTGTTTGAACTCCCATCATCGATCAGAGAAAGCAGCTACGTTGTTATACAGTGAACCATGGCCTGCCCAATTAAACCAGTTACTGACAGAATAGCAAACAGGGCAAAGGAAGAGCCATTCGTTTAAGATTCATAAGGAACAGGAGCAGAATCAGGCCACTTGGCACATTGAGCCTGGTCCGTCGTTTGATAAAGGTAATGGTTGATCGGACTGTGGCCTTACTCCACCTCAAATCATACAGGCATACAATCGCTACTTTGCGGAAAGAGACCATTCGGCCAATCGAGTTCGCACCAAAGCGCACCCCATACAGACGCAGCCCATCACCCTATCCCTGTAACTCTGCATCTCCTATGGCTAACCCACCTAGCCTGCAGATCCCTGGACATTCTGGGCAAATTAGCGTGGCCAATCCACTCTAACATGCACATCTTTGGACTGTGAGAGGAAACCCACACAGACACAGGGAGAATGTGCAAACTCCACACAGACAGTCGCCCGAGGCTGGAATGGAACCCGGGTCCCTGTGAGGCAGCATGGCTAACCATTAGCCTGCCTGTGCCCTGTAACTGTTGACTCACTTGTCAATCAAAGCTGTGTCCAACCTAGCCTTGCATGTATTCAATGGTCCAGCTCCTGCTACTTAATGGTGTTTAAAGTAAATCCTTGATAGGTTTTCCAGCAATGCATCACTCACAGATATCCAATGTGTAAACTGACATTTCCTTTTTTTTCTGCATGTTTAATTGTGGGCTGAAATAGGAAAAGAATTGTTCTGAAAACCCAAGTATGCTGGAAGATTGCTGCATGATTTAAGAGAAAGTAACCTGACATTCATTCTAACCACTGTCTTGCGTGTCTGTGTGGGTTTTCTCCCACAGTCCATCAGGTTCAGTGGATTGGAAGGGCTAAATTGCCCATAGTGTCTCGGGAAGTGCAGGCTTATAGAGATAGGGCTGGGTGGTATGCTTTTGGAGGTGATATGGATTTGATGGGCTGAATGGCCTGCTTTTACAATGTGGGGATTCTATTATAGAGTCATAGAGATGTACAACATGGAAATAGACCCTTCGGTCCAAATTATCCATGCCGACCAGATATCCTAACCCAATCTAGCCCCACCTGCCAGCACCCGGCCCATATCCCTCCAAACCCTTCCTATTCATATACCCATCCAAATGCCTCTTAAGTGTTGCAATTGTATCAGCCTCCACCACTTCCTCTGGCAGCTTTGTAATTCATATGTCTATCAAACTCAGCCTCTCCAACTTGCCTTGTCAACACCAAAGATCTGCAGGTGAGTACATAAATATCCACTCAGTCTAAATCAAATGTACGGTCGTTCAGTTTACTCTGGGACCAAACCTGATGATAAAGTTGTTTTGTGTCAATTACTGAATGGGGAAAGGTAGAATCAACTTATTGGTTTCCTGATAAATTAACCTCCTTCATGTTAGTCATTGATATCTTAGGGCCTGCTTTTCACCCACACTCCTGGTGGGACTTGAATTGCGCCATTCTGATATGGGAAAATTATAACACTGTCAATGGAAAGCCTTTGTGCGTTCCTCTTTGTTGTTTAAAGTCTGATATCGTGACTGCTTGAGAACTGAACTCAGTTGTTTGACCGAACAACAAGGGTCAGGGACATAACAAAGCTCGAGCTCCGCACCAATGCCAATTCAATTGGTGTAACTTGTGCAAATATTATTTTAAATACAGATTCAGGTCGAGTATCTATTTCAGCTGTTGTGATATCACCATCACAGTCTGAAAATGCAGGACCATAATGACTACAGGCGTAGGTGCGGCAAAGTTGTAAATTCACAGCAGCTCATGAAAAGCAAAAATAGAGAACCATACAGTGCTGGAAGTGGCCATTCAGCCAATTATTCCTGTGGCATCTCTTTGGAGGAGTTGTCCAGTTAGAACTTAGAACATAGAACAGTATAGCACAGTACAGGCCCCTTATCCCCACTCTCCTCCTCTTTCCTCTCCTGAGTTACCAGCCTCTTTTCCTCTTTCTTTCCTGTTTTTCTTCTTGCTGCAGTATTTCCTGACTCCCCACCCCATCTTTCAACTTCTTGAAGTACCTAAACGGAGTCTGAGACCAGCTCTGGCAGGAGATAAGCCATGGCCAGAGCTGGTAGCGGGAGCAGAGTGAGAGTAGGCCGAATCCTGGAGGTGAGTCCTGGACAGAGCCCAGTGCGGGAGCAGAGTGAGAGAGGGCCGAATCTTGGAGGTGAGTCCTGGACAGAGCCCAGTGCGGGAGCAGAGTGAGAGTGGGCCGAATCCTGGAGGTGAGTCCTGGACAGAGCCCAGTGCAGGAGCAGAGTGAGCATGGGCCGAATCCTGGAGGTGAGTCCTGGACAGAGCCCAGTGCAGGAGCAGAGTGAGAGTGGGCCGAATCCTGGAGGTGAGTCCTGGACACAGCCCAGTGCAGGAGCAGAGTGAGAGAGGGCCGAATCCTGGAGGTGAGTCCTGGACAGAGCCCAGTGTGAGAGCAGAGTGAGAGTGGGCCGAATCCTGGAGGTGAGTCCTGGACAGAGCCCAGTGTGAGAGCAGAGTGAGCGTGGGCCGAATCCTGAAGGTGAGTCCTGGACACAGCCCAGTGCAGGAGCAGAGTGAGAGAGGGCCGAATCCTGGAGGTGAGTCCTGGACACAGCCCAGTGCAGGAGCAGAGTGAGAGTGGGCCAAATACTGGAGGTGAGTCCTGGACAGAGCCCAGTGTGAGAGCAGAGTGAGCGTGGGCCGAATCCTGGAGGTGAGTCCTGGACAGAGCCCAGTGAGGGAGCAGAGTGAGAGTGGGCTGAATCCTGGTGGTGAGTCCTGGACAGAGCCCAGTGCAGGGAGGTACCAAGGCCTTGTGTCCTGAAGCCCGGTGGTTACAGACTCAATGAAAAAGGACTATAACGTGAGAGCTTTGAAGATACTTTTTATTCTAATTCTGGACTTTTAAACTCCATATTTCCATGGTGGTCTTTTTTTAAGCTATTTCTGTGCCCGGGTACCCTGTATCTAAGATGGCACCAAGAGGCAACATTATAAACTTTTCACTGCACTCATTTGAGTGTCCATGATAATAAAGGCTATTCTATTCCATGCCTGGCCTGTCAATGTATTTATCCAACTCCATATTGACATCTGTTACTGAAATGGTTTTGAATGTCCTGTCAGTCAGTGAACTCCCGATCATAGAATCGTACAGCATGGGCTAAAGGCCATCACACCTGTCCCAGCCTTACAATGTGTGATCCCAATCCCCTGTTTCTTAAACTGAAGCTTTGCATCTGAGATTTCAGGGTAGCTGTTTTGGTGACCTTTTTTCCCAATTGGATTCCTTCAGCCAGATAAATGAGAGTGAAAACAAGGAAAAATAATTCCATTGGGCAACAGAATAGCCAAGAGTAGATTAAGCTGGCCGTCCTTTTTCAGCACGGACATAGTGACCCTGGGTTAAGGCTAACTTGAAAGTAGTGACAGTATAAATCAGCGAATGTGCTGAATGTGCTAAAATCAAAGCTAGATCATCTTTGACCCAGGAAACCACCATGTATCCATTGGAGATGGTCGTGTCACTCTAAACTCAAAGACAAAATGCAACTGCACGGAGATGTGTGGGCTCTCAGGATGTGGGCATCACGGGCAAAATTGCAAAGACTGCCCTGAGTCAACGGTGGTGAGACACCTTGCTAGTCATTCCCTTTGCTAGTAAAGAAAGAAACAGCATGCAAATTGGAAAAGTGGGAAGAAGGGAAGGAACGAGGGGTAAGAGAAAGGATGTGAGGGAAGAAGGGAAGAAGGGAAGGAGGGAGAGAGGGAGGGAAGAATTTGATGTAGCAGTTCAAGCTGGACTGACTTCCTTCTCAAGAGAAGCAGTTTACTACCAGTGGAATTGTCTTGTAGGGTTGTGTGGGAAAGAAAATGGAGCCAATTTACACGCAGCAAGCTCATCAACAGCCATGCAACAATCAACCAATTATTCTTTTTTTCTTGAGAGATAAATACAGGAGCACTCCTTTGCTATTCTACATCCACCCAGTAGGTAGACAGACTCTTGGGTAAATATCATATCTGAAAGTTCACTGTGCACTAGAGTATCAGACTTGATCTTCATGCTTAAGCCTTGGAGTGGAATCGGAATACAGAACCTAGCAACTTATAGGCAAGTATCTATGACTGACAAAAGTGACCTTAGTTCCCTAAGGTGGGATTTGAAAGTTTTGACCTTGAGTGATTGCTTCGGCTTCACAATGACGGTATTATACCACACATTCAGAGCCTAAGGTAACTCATTAAGGCTGGTTAGTGGTATGGGTTATTGACTAATCAGCACTGACATTCAGAGAGCATTTAAATATCCAGGGGTCAACAATTCCTTTTAAAAAACATACTCTGAGGATGTGTGGATATAACCGGAAATGTCTATCCTGAGGCTGTCCTGGGAAAGTAGAGCGCTGGGTCCACTTCTGAGGAATAGTTTGACACAACTGGGTGGCTCCCAGTCTGCCACTTCAGGGGCCAGCCACTTTGACGTGGGACTGGAGTCACGTAGAGGCTGAACGAGGAAAGGGGAGCAGTTCTCCTTCCTGAAAGACACCTGTTTGTTTTGAACAACATAAAAAGCTATCCAATGACTTGGTGACCACTTTTAGTTGCAGCAGATTTTGTTTTAATTTTTAAAAAAACTGAATTCTAATTTCCAAACCTGGATAGCAGAAGGTTTGGAATTCACAGACTGCTGATTGAGTAACTTAAGAATGACATTACCAGAAGCTACTCTTAAAGATAACGGGAATATGGCCTATCTACTGGGGCTGAACTTGTACATTTAGCAGTTTCAATGCACCATGGGAAATAAAGTCACACTAGCTCACATGATCCACCATTCAATTGAAATATCCTCAATTTCTCTCCTCAGATTGCTCCCCCATCTATCAGAGCAACTTCTGACTAATTACATTTGGACCAGATGACAATGGACTCCACTTAAAATGTAGCACCTTAGACACAGGGGGCATGATGAGTATAAGTACAAGAGCTTGCTTCTCTTCAGCAATGATAGCTAACAACAGGAAATGCCAGTCTGCTTTTCAAGACCGCTCCATCCACATGTACACATGAATTAAGGGGTAGGCCTCAAGCCTTTTGCTCCATTTGATAAGATCACAGTTGAATTGATTGTGGCCTCAATTCTCCGTTCCACTCTAGCTCCAATACTCTTTAATTCCATTGTTCAAACACATCATGACTGACCTGTGCCTTAATTCCATTTTTCTGTATTCGCACCCTTGATATTCCATATCTAAAACAAATCCACTGATTTCAGTCTGGAAATTTCCTCATAGCCCACAATTTCTACAGCCGCTGAAGTAAATATGTAAAAGATGCCAGGATAGTATTTCAGAGAAGTGTCTTGTGCCAATAGTTATCCCTCTTCCGAGAGCAATTAAAGATTGTCTGGCTGTTTTATAACTTTGCTATGTGTGTGAGAGGTTGCTATTTGTTGCCTCATTTCCAACATGACATCTATAAGTTACACTTCAAAAAGTATTTCACTGTCTCTAAAGTACTTTAAGACTTCCTGAGGTCATCAGAAGTGCTATAAAAATGCATGAGAAGTATTTTGATGGATTGGTCCCTACCCAGTGCCCTGTATCCAACAAGAATTAACTTGGAAAAACCTATCAAATTATATTTTCACTTCGATGAGAGTTTGCTCCAATACACTTAATCATTTTTTTAGTACTGTTTCAAAAAACATTTTAACCTTGTTGGGTAGCACAGTGGCTCAGTGGTTAGCACTGCTGCCTCGCAGCACCAGGGACCTGGGTTCAATTCTAGCCTCAAGTGACTGTCTGTGTGGAGTTTGCACATTCTCCCAGTGTCTATGAGGGTTTGCTCTGGTTTCCTCCCATGCTCCAAAGATGTGCAGGTTAGGTGAATTGGCTGAAGGGAAAGACTGGGATGCTCTTCAGAGGGTTGGTGTGGGCTGAGTGGCTTGCTCCCACAGTGTAGGGATTGTATGATGCGTGGCTTGATGGCTACAGCTGAGATGTTGGCTGCTTTGTGGTAGGCCTCTCTCCTTTGGCTGGCTGCTAGGAGTAGGAGCCTCTGTTTTGATCATTCTTTTACTCAGCATGGTCCACACCATGAACTCAGCTGACCAGGAATGGAAAAGGGATGAGCCTGTATACTTCACTCCTCTGTGAAAACCACCACCCTCTTTCATTTGGGGTCCTCCAGCCAGGAGATGGGCATTTCTGGCTAGGTCAACATTTATTTCCCCCTCCTTAATTGCCTAGAGAGTAGTTAAGAGTCAATCGCATTGTGGAAGTGGAATCCCATGTAGGTCAGACCAGTACCCCCAACAGTTGGCAAGGGTTTTATAGCCATCATCAGATATTTCCTTCATTGAAGTCAAGTTCTTGTCCCTGGTGCATCACTAATGTTCTTCGCTTCACCATTGACCGCCGTGCCGTCACCTACCATACCACTTGTCGCCATTCTCTCTGTGCTGCTATGAATCTATCTAAACAATCATCTGCCTTAATAACTCCTCGTGTGGCTTAGTGCCACATTATGTTTGATGGCACCCCTGAGAAGAATCTTGGGATGTTTTATTACATTAACATACTACATAAGTGCAAACTGTTGTTTGATGATTCACTGGTATGAAAAGTCAGTGAGGGTAAGCCAGTGAGGGGCTCCCTTATTAGGTTCAGCAAGGGAAGCGCATTTCCAAAGCTCCTTTTCCCATTAATTTTACAATGCAGTGCCTGGCACCCACAAAGGGGTTCAGGTTATACTATTCAAGGTCGAGAGTGTGGTGCTGGAAAAGCACAGCAGGTCAGGCAGCATCCGAGGAGCAGGAGAATCAACGTTTTGGGCAAAAACATCGATTCTCCTGCTCCTTGGATGCTGCCTGACCTGCTGTGCTTTTCCAGCGCCACACTCTCGACTCTGATCTCCAGCATCTGCAGCCCTCACTTTCTCCTTAGACTGTTCAAGTCCTAATCTCCCATAAGAGCTAATTGTTGTGACAGAGGAGATTTAAAGTAGGCATCACTGGCTAGACCCAGCATTCATTACCCATCCCTAATTGCCCCAGAGGGTAGTTAAGAGTCAGCCACATTGCTGTGGGGCTGGAGTCACATGAAGGCCAAAGCAAGTAAGGATGGCAGATTTCCTTCCCTGAGTGAATCAGATCGGTTTTTACAAAGTCAGAAAGATTTACACAACCACCTGGTGAAGGGATCACCGCTCCAAAAGCTAGTGCTTCCAAATAAACCTGTTGGACTATAACCTGGTATTGTGTGACTTTTAACATGGTTATCATCAGATGCTTAATTCCAGATTTTTATTGGATTCCAATGCCACATTCTGGCATGATGGGATTTGAACCCAGATCCCCAGGCATTGCTGAGTAATCTAGCAATAATACCACTAGGCCTCTAACATCACAAAGAAAGAATGTAAGATCGAGTCATTCTCACACTGCTGTTGACGGGAGATGCCTGTGTTTGGCTGTCATGTTTCCTACATTACACCAAGAGTGCATTCTAGGCTGCAAAATACGTTGGGACATCCCAAATTCATGAAGGGTGCCACATAAACCCAGCCCTCCTTGTTTTGTTGGTCCAGGGACATGTTACTCACTTCTAGATTTTGATTGAAATTTGCTACTGGTCAGGGGTTCAAATCTTGGACTAATTGCTCTTCCCAAGACCACAAGAAATGACAGAGAGTCGTGAACACAGCCCAATCCATCACACAAACCACCCTTCCATCTATTGGCTCCATCTATACTTTCTGCTGCCTCAGGAAAACAACCAATATAATCAAAGACTCCTCCTACCCCAATCATATTCTCTTCCAATCTCTTCTGTTGGGCAGAAGATATAAAAGTTTGAATACATGTACAAACAGATTCAAGAACAGCTTCTTTCCTGCTATTAACAGACTTTTGAATGGCCCTCTCAAATATTAATGTTGATTCCTCTCTCCTCACTCTCTCTGCAGCTGTAACACCGTATTCTACATTATGTTCTGCTACCCTGATGTACTTAGTATGGTACGATCTGCCTGTAGTACACGCAAAACAACACTTCTCACTGCATCTCGGTACACGTGACAGTAATAAATCAAACTCAAGCTGAGACCCATGTTTTCTAACATTTCAATGATACTGAGATGAATACTGGAAGGGCAAAAATTTCCAGGAAACTATGGCAACAGCTGGGAGTGAGATTAATGGGATAGCTCTCACAAAGAGCCAGCATTGATCGATGGGCTGACTGCCCTTCCTCTGAGCTGGCTCACTCCACCTCCCTCTGACAAAATGGATGCCTGACAAGAGGCCATAAACAGCTGGTTACAATTACCATCTACTTAGCAGGTGATGAGCTGCCTTCAGCGACAGTCCTTTTAAAGCAATGTGTCACTTCAGGAATTCCTTCGAAATCTCTAATTGATTCATGAAACCCCAGAGCTCGGGAGAAAATGACTTGACTGTTCAAACAGTTCTCCCTCCCCCTCTCAAATCGACAGGAAGCAGCCATTTCATAAAGGAGTCAGCGTTTTCTAATTTACTACACGACCAGGTAAGCGGATTAGAGATGCTCAAAGCCTCAGATTAATGTCACTCTTCAGCAGATGGCTACAGAATCCAGCGTCTTTTCAACGATCCTGCTTGGTTACGCCTGACGGCAGCCACTCTGTGGGTCCAGACTGACAGTAGGAAGCTCTTTGTGGCTATTTGAACACGTTAGTAACACAGTCAGCACACTGGCACCATTGCTGAAAAGGGACCCAGGGAAATCCAGCATCAGCAACGAAGGAAACCGTTTTCTTTTAACCCTCCTTTCTCTCCACAGCCAGAGTCAGATCCGTGATCACCGAAACTCATGGAAGAAGGCCATTCCACCCATTGCACTTGTGTAAAGATATCAAAAACCGGCATTGATGTAGCGCCTGGAGTGTAGTAAAACGCCCCCAAGACGACTCAGGATGAGATAAGACTCAGGACCCTTTGAAACAGCAGCTATCTAATCCATCCTGCTCTTTCCCTGTGGCTGTGCAGTACGTCGATGACAATGTTACTTTGTTAATTACCCTAAAATCCCCATCTCACCTTCACTTCCAGTTAGAATAGGTCTGAATGGAACTCAAATCTTTTGGCATGTTTTCTTTCTCCCACCCCTACTACTGTCCCCTATTCCTCCCTCCTTGTAACCACAGATCAGAAATTGAGTGCTGGTGGGCTATTTGACTGTGGATGGAATCACAGCCAACCCCACCACATGTTAATAAAGGCAGAATACTGCAGATGCTGGAAATCTGAATCACACACAGAGAATGCTGGAGAAACTCAGCAGGTCTGACAACATATTTGAAGAGAGAAACAGAGTTAATGTTTCAAGTCTTCAGAACTTCCAGTCAGCACAGAGTGTATCACTGATGGGTCCCTGTGTCCCACACAAGGCAAGGCTGGGATCCATCTTGACCCTGACCCATTCAAAGAGCAAATCCTGCCCCCTATCTTTCTGGAAGGGTAGAGGTGGAAGCTCCCACAGTACCCTCTGGAGAAAGGGTGCGTTCACAAGGCAAGCCTGTCTAATGTTAACTCAAGTCAAACATAAGCCCATTGTATTTTAAATCACTGCAGCAACTCTTGCTGGATGTAAATGCTTCTTCACATCTGCTTGTGGCTGAGGAATTGATGTGAAAGTGTAACCAACTCTTTATCGCTCTGCCCACATCCCAGACGTAATGTCTTTGTGATATTCAAGGTTCCTAGCTGATACTCTATACACGTGGATACCAGGCTGCAGAATGTAGGCCAGGAAACCCGCTTCAACATTAACAACATTGTGTGGTGCAGACGCAATCACACCAACCTACCAGTTTTTTTCTAAAATGCTGCTCAAACAAAGCTCAGGGCTGTCACAGTGTTTAAACATGAATGATTGAAATTCGATAAGCTTTGAACACAAGGCTCCCTTTTAAGCCAACCAAGGTAGTAATGGGAACAGATCCAATTTCTGAAATATTTATGAATCAATCTTGTCCTGACCCAAATGTTCTGTTAGAATGATGTCGAGGTGCTGGTGTTGGACTGGGGTGGACAAAATTAAAAATCACACAACACCAGAGTACAGGAGTTGGGAGGTCATGTTATGGCTGTACAGGACATTGGTTAGGCCACTGTTGGAATATCGCGTGCAATTCTGGTCTCCTTCCCATCGGAAAGATGCTGTGAAACTTGAAAGGGTTCAGAAAAGATTTACAAGGATGTTGCCAGGGTTGGAGGATTTGAGCTATAGGGAGAGATTGAGCAGGCTAGGGCTGTTTTCCCTGGAGTGTCAGAGGCTGAAGGGTGACCCTATAGAGGTTTATAAAATCATGAGGGGCATGGATAGGATAAACAGGCAAAGTCTTTTCCCTGAGGTTGGGTAGTCCAAAACTAGAGGGCATAGATTTAGGATGAGAGGGGAAAGATATAAAAGAGACTTATGGGGTAACTTTTTCAGACAGAGGGTGGGACATGTATGGAATAAGCTGCCAGAGGATGTGGTGGAGGCTGGTATAATTGCAACATTTTTAAGGCATTTGGATGGGTATATGAATAGGAAGGGTTTGGAGGGATATGGGCCGGGTGCTGGCAGGTGGGACTAGACTGGGTTGGGATATCTGGTCAGCATGAACAGGTTGGACCGAAAGGTCTGTTTCCATGCTGTACATCTCTATGACTCTATAACTATGACTCTCTGACCAAGCTATAGTCCAACAGATTCATTTGGAAGCACTAGCTTTCGAAGCGCTGCTCCTTCATCAGGTAGCTGTAGAGTTGAATCATAAGAGACAGAATTTATAGCAAAAGATCACAGTGTCATTGCAACTGAAGCAATATATTGAACAAACCTAGATTACTGTTAAGTCTTTCATCTTTTAGAAAGGGTTGCAGGTTTCGGTTCATTAATATATAAATCCCAGAACTTCTTTTAAGTCACATTCTCAAGATATCTTAAGGTTTTATATTTAAAAAGTTTCTGGTAGAAGTCAGTCTATTACAGAGTAGGAGGAAGTGAGGTCTGCAGATGCTGGAGATCAGAGCTGAAAATGTGTTGCTGGAAAAGCGTAGCAGGTCAGGCAGCATCCAAGGAACAGGAGATTCGACGTTTCGGGCATAAGCCCTTCTTCAGGAATGAGGAGAGGATGCCTGGCAGGCTAAGATAAAAGGTAGGGAGGAGGGACTTGGGGGAGGGGCGATGGAGATGCGATAGTGGAAGGAGGTCAAGGTGAGGGTGATAGGCGGGAGTGGGGTGGGGGTGGAGAGGTCAGGAAGAAGATTGCAGGTTCTCAGCGTCGCCTTCCTAACCTGCAATCTTCTTCCTGACCTCTCCGCCCCCACCCCACTCCCGCCTATCACCCTCACCTTGACCTCCTTCCACCTATCACATCTCCATCGCCCCTCCCCCAAGTCCCTCCTCCCTACCTTTTATCTTAGCCTGCTGGACACACTTTCCTCATTCCTGTAAAAGGGGTTATACCCGAAACGTCGAATCTCCTGTTCCTTGGATGCTGCCTGACCTGCTGCGCTTTTCCAGCAACACATTTTCAGCTATTACAGAGTATGCAAGTATTAAAATATATCAATTAAAGATGAAAGCCCAATCAAGTCTTATAACCTGAACTTGTTTCTCCAGCAGCAAGTGTCACCTCAGCTTTAGGTGGCACACACTCTGAGATGGCAATGAGGAAGACAGACAGAGCATTAGTGGTTACTTCTGAGACAACAACTCAGCACACATGAAATGCCAGCACCACTCCACGCCCATTCCCCTGAGTTAATGTCAGTGCTATTTTTCAGGTTCAGTGCCTGGCAGGGATGTGCATGAAGAATCACCAACAGGAGGGAATAAATAGTACAGACATCAAGAAAATGCCACAACCCACTCCAATGACAAATTAGCAAAGGCAGGTATTTTATCACCAAAAGACAAGGCAGAGTGAACTAACTAACTTAGAACTGCTGAATGGCCATCCATTGATCTCAGCTAATCTATTCACAATGGAAACGCCAGCCTTTGCAGCTCCATGTTTAAGAGAGGACATAAAGGATTAGCCTGAGATGCCATGCAGCCCACAATCTCGCCATTCTGAACTGCTTTACAATGCGGTGCTCCTGAGCTGCAGCGTTGGGGAGTCTGAAAGAACTCGCTCACATACATGCTGCTGTTTGAACTACCAGGCAATATAATGTTCTCATGTACAAAGAGGTGATCTTCACTGCCCTGTAGATTTTCAGCAGGGTCACCACACAACAGGAATATAAGGAAGTGGGGTGTTTAAAGAGATTCGGTCCAAGGGAACAGACCTTAAAAATGAAACAGGAAATCCTGGATCCATCACAACTGCCACGTTACCAAGAGATGATACCTGATTTTCTCAGTGATTGGTTTAGATTTATGGGAGCTATATTGAGGCCCTTCAGCCCTCATGTCATAGTCAGAGAGGACTACAGCACATAAAAAGGCTCTCAGCCCATCCCATCCAAGCTGGTCAAAAACAACTAATCCTATTTTTCTAGCATAGACTCCCTGCAGCGTGGAAGCAGGCCATTTGGCCAATCGAGTCCACACTGACCCTCTGACGAACATCCCACTCAGACCCACCCACTTACCCTATCCTTGTAACACTGCATACCTCATGGCCAATCCACCTAACCTGTATATCTTTGGACTGTGGGAGGAAACCAGAGCACCTGAAGGAAACCTACGTAGACACGGAGAGAATTTGCAAAGTCCACCCAGACCGTCACTCAAGGGTAGAATTGAACCTGGGTCCCTGGTGCTGTGAGGCAGCAATGCTAACCACTGAGCCACCGTGCCACCCATATATCAGAATTAATAATGCAGAACCCGGGGCCAAGGTGCTGGAGTCATGGGGTTAAATCCCAGCAAGGCACACGGTGATATTTGAATGCAGTAAGAAGCTAGCTTCATGGGGACCATGGAATAATTATTGTAAAACCCAGCTAGTTCACCAATTTTCTTTGGGGAAAGAAATCTGCCATCCTTACTTGGTCTGGCCTAATGTGACGCTGGTGGTTAACTCTTAACTAATCTCAAGGTAATTAGGGAATGGTTATATATGTTGATCTAACCAATGACACCTTGAACATTTTTGAAAATCACTGGTGTTTGCTAACTGCCATGACTCCTACATCACACCACGCATTCCAAAATGTCACATACTGCCTTAAATACTTTAAGACACTTTGCAGCTCATGGCATTGTGGGATTGCAGGTCCCCAGTCACTATTCTTAATTTCAGTTCGGATCACAAAGGTACTGGACTAAGACATTCATTCACCGATCTATCAGGGCTGGGCTCCCAGCATGACATGCAAATTGATCTCTGTATTGATCCAACATCATTCAAGCAACAGGAGGGAATGAATAACGTGGGAAATGGTGGTAAAATAAAGATTATTTAAAGACTACAACCTGCCAGTCAAAGACACTGAAATGTTGCTCCCTATGTTCACAGCCACAACCTTGGGCTTGCACATTTCTCCAATCTTGTGCTATCAGATATCTTTACATGTGCTAGGGAAAAGAAATCTCCATTGATAAAAACTGAGATAGATAAAAAGGGCTGCTGATTTGCATGCACACACATTATACTGTCAGACAAAGTTGCAATTAACCCCATCAAATGGATTACAGGTTTAGGATTAAAACCCCAATGATCTAGACTCAGCAGGCTCTGACTTTCCCTGAATCTGTCAATGGCAGCCAGAGGTCATTCTCCCTGTCCAATTCAGAGCAAAGAACTGGCTACTGAATATGGAGAGCCAATAGCAGGTAAGAGAGAGGAGAACGAGAGAGGCCATCTTCATTGTTAGGCATTGCCTTAGAAACTTGGAAAACTCTTCAATTAAAGCCACCATTTTGGAGGGAGAATTAAAGAGTCATCTGCCTCCATTCTCAGTCCCATTGCCGAAGCCAGAATTGTGCCCCTGTGTCTAAATCAAGACAATGTTTGCACGAATTGATGAAGGTGTGACATGCATTTCAGTACCCGTAACTCTTACACATCAGTAGTTGGAACAGTCCATCTTCAAAAAGCATGGGCCCCAGCTATGCCTGCCTCTTCGTCGGATATGTGGAACAGTCCATCTTCAAAACTGATTTTAACCTGAGGGTCACCATGCTTCAGGTGAGGGGAGAGGTTGAGAAGGAAAATCTTTCATGGTAACCTTAGTTGGTGCAGATTGATGGACCAGACATGATGGGCTCCTATATCTTACGTTCTCTGGTTTCATTAGCATTCTGTACTCAGCTGACGTGACATTCCCATTGTCTTCATCAGTTAGCGCTGTATCCCAGTTGGTCATTTGTCAAGGGTGCAAAAGGGATATTGGATCCATAAGCTGATCTCAGATTGATGAACACTTCATGAGGGAGAAAGGTGTGGAGGGGTACTAGAGGTTGAGAGGTTGCTGGGCCTAGAATGATAATCCAAAATGATCAACAATGACCAAACAGTGCTGAAGGCTTGATGTACACTGCTCTTTAAAGCACCGTTGATAATGAAAGCACTATTCTAATGTCTCCAACTGACCCTATCAAAGACACTGGCTGTTCCACTCTCTTGACCATTGGTTGTAGAATCATATTTGATACTTGCAGCAGGTGTGAAAGTTTAACTCAAAGTTGAATAACCTTAAAAATAAACCTGAAACAAATCATACAGCAGGAAAACAAACTTATTTTAGTTAACGTCCCCCCATTTGGAGGCCTTTGTCAAATACTTAAAGAAAGCATCAAATGGTTTATTGAAGAAATTGTGTTGGAACGTTTCAATGTTCACATGGGACTTCCCTGCAATCTGACTCGACCATCCCTCCATGTAGTGCACAGCCCAAGAATCCTCCATGGGTAAAAACAAGGTCTCAACTCCCATCTGTTTTCTTTCCTAATTATTTTATTTAAATCATTGATCTACTGATCCACTTGGGAATAGAAAAGATTTCTTACATTGGCTACCTGCTCCACCAAATGCCCTCTTAATCCCAAACTGCTCCATTCTGATGCTTTCACTTTCTCCACCGAGAACACTGCACACAAGTGGAATTGTCGCAGTGAACGTAGTTCCCTGAGATGCAGTGCCCTGAATTGTCCATAATAGACTAGCAGAGGTCAATTCTCTCCTCCTGTACCACACCAGGACGCTAATTGGGTTTTATCATTAGTTTCCTGCCGCTAATCCTTAATTAAATTCCCAGATTCCTTGAACTCTCTTTACTGGCCTTTCTGTCATTTTGCAGAAAACCCTAAAAGTGGGGTCAGAGAATATTTCCATTGAACAAAGTTGAGATTCTCAAGTCTCTCCTGCAATGTTGAAGCAGAACGCATTGATATTTATGGGAGAGGGAAGAGAATGGCTTGAGTAAAGGGTAGCCATGAGTTGGAGGAGCCGGTGTTGGACTGGAGTGGACAAAGTTAAAAATCTATATTAAAATACTATAACCCAGTCATAGAGTCATAGAGATGTACAGCACAGGAACAGACCTGTCCATGCCGACCAGGTATCCCAACCCAATCTAGTCCCACCTGCCAGCGCCCAGCCCATATCCCTCCAAACCCTTCCTGGTGTTGCGTGATTTTTAACTTTGAGTAAAGGGATCACTGAAGGGTAGAAGGGAAGGAGTCGGAAGGTTGGATTGGACAAGGTCACTTAACTGGAGCAAAGCCCTTGTAAACCCCGGATGAATATGATTCCCTGTTGGAGTATCTTGACAATTTCATTGAAATCAGCAAAGTTCCAGATCGGCTTCCTGTGAGATGCTGAACGGCGAGGGAGCCAACAGAAGATTCTGCAGTTAGCCCTGAGGAGATGAGGTGAAGAATGTTATGGAGATAGGTCACAGCCCCTGCCCCAAGTCAGCCCCCACCCCTCCACTGCTGAAAACAATCCACCTTGATTGGTTTTGGCAGTGCGCATGGAATAACTTCCCAAGACCTGAGGCTTCAAGAGAATTTCTAAAACTTAAAACACTAGGATACAGACTACGCTGTTTGAATTTGTCCAATTCTTAACACCTCCAAAAAAGTGATGGTGAAGTAATCTTCTTGAACTGTTGCCTTCTGTGTGCTGCAAATGCTCTCATGGTGCTGCCTTTTTCCATGTTTTCTTTGATACAGCGACACTGTATTAAACATCCAACTCAGGATATTGTCTTCAGGAGAGACAAAGGGGCAAAAGAGAGATTTACAAAGTGCTGCCTTGTACATTGTTGACTTTCAAAGGCACATCCGTTTCTAATCGAGAACACAGGCAAGGAAAAGGGCAGATTTATTACACAGCCCACTTCCTGCTATTAAGCTACATCACTGTAGCTTTTCCTCTCGAAGGTCCTTTTCTGTAATATAAAGCAGCTGGAAACACTAAGCAGTCAAGCCTCTTGCCATCCCCACCTCTGCTTTGGATCAACCGACAGATGGACAGAGTTAGTACCCATGGATGGCTTGTGTTTTCTCTGTTATCAAAATAGTTAGAAAAACAAAATTACTCGCAAATTGCTGGTCTCCATTTCAACCATTCACTTTCATCCCCTGCCATTGAATTACGAGATGTCACTCAGAAACTGGAGGCACAGACGTGAGGACTATGCACATCCTCAGATATTTACTGTGAGGAAAGCAGAGAGCTGTGAAACTGCCACTGTTCCCTGTGATCAACAGCAGGGTCTGAAGATCCCAGGAAAACAGCAGTGAGCCGCAAGTGCTGAAACTTTGCCGATTTCAAAGCCTGAGACTTTCAAAGCAAGCCCCTCAGGCCCAACAGAAACTTTAGCACTAATTGTTGAATTTTCTCAGGTTCAAGTCAGTGGAAATTGGAAAGAATGCTTCCCACAGTTTTGCATCTCCTTGCAATTCACTCTTTGTGGGGAACTCTCTACTTTGCAACACTGAAGCAAGCCAGACCTTGTAAAGTTCTGGACGGATTTAGAAGGAAGCGAGAGGCAAAATAAGAAAAGGAAAGGATTTGAAGGAGGGAGAGAGAGAGAGAGAGAGAGAGGGGGGGAGAGAGTGTATGTAAGTGCTAGAGTGGATACAGAAGCATAAAGGCAAAATGGGAGCGATGAGCTGTCAAACCATGCTCCTGGATGCTGCAATGAGCTTTATCTCGGTGATACTTGAAGAAGGTTCTGCCTCCAGCAGTGTTCCATGATGCGATGTGGCAATGCTTATGTTATCCCACATAACACAGGAAACAGGGTTTGGGTGGCATGGTATTCAAAGAATCAAAACATGTTCACTACAGTTGGTGATTATATGCAATTAATTCATTCATAGACACACAGGTGACTGGGCTAGTATAATGCAGTTCAAGTACTTGGAGATAGTGAGGCCTGCAGATGCCTGGCAAGTCAGAGAGGATAACGTGAGGAGCTGGAAAAAGCTCAGCAGGTCAAGCAGCATCAGAGGAGGAGGGGAGTCGCCATTTCAGATCAGGACCCTGGGTCGACTCCCCTGCTCCTCTGATGTTGCTTGATCTGCTGTGCTTTTTTCCAGCTCCTCACTTTATCGACTTTGGCTATTCAGTTAGCAAGAACAGTATGAATCCTCCAGTGTGGCATGCTCAAATGATCCTCAGTAATACGGTGTCTAAGACTTTTGCATCCTAAAGTCACATACTATGGTACACTGACATTATATGCATATCTCTTAAAGGCATACTGACGTAGTGTCTCTTAAACATATACTCACATCTTCACCAAGAGATATAACACAACAGAATTTGTTGTAGTTGCATGTCCCACAACAACAGATAACCTCTGTGATCTGATCCAAAGGGTGCTGTGATATTCTTGAGATCACTGGAGCGACCAAAGCAGAACAACAACGTCTCAGTTCAGTATCTCACTGATAGTTACCTCCTGCACCCAACACACCTTCAACACAGCATCAGCTGAGGTCATGGCTTCTACAGAATGAGGTCAGAATGCTATTGACAGACATCAGCTGGGAGTCGAGCTGCAGCATGAGATCCCCAAAAACATGTGCAACAAAGCAAAATAATTTAAGACTGAGATGAAGAGAAATTTGTTCTCTCAGAGGGTTGTGAGCCTTTGGAATTCCTTGTCACAGAGAGCTGTGGGAGCAGAGTCCTTGTGGATATTTAAGGCTGAGATAGAATCCTGATTCCTCATCAGTTGGTGAATCAGGAATTTTGGGGAAAAGGCAAGAAGGTGAACGTGAGGAATGTCGGATCAGCCATCATCCTATCGAATAGCAGAGCAGGCTCAAGGAGACGAATGGCCTACTCCTTTTTTTTAAGGTAAATCCTCCAGATATTGAGCTTGGATCCTGTAACTGCTCAACAAAAACTGAACTTTCAAAAGAGAATGGGGTTATCAGAATGAACTTGAATTGACTTAAGGGCATGCTTGGCCTGTAAAACATAGTCTTGCCTTATGCACAGATCATTGTGTAAAATAATATTCTCCAGCCTCACCAAATGAATTACCTCTTGTCACACTCAATTTAAATCTGCAGTCTAAGCAACTAGATGGGCAACAGATTTAATCAAGAATAAAAACAATGTACCGTGGCAATCTGAAACAAACACAGAGAATGCTGGAGAAACTCAGCAGATCTTGCAGCATTTGTGAAGAGAGAAGCAGAGTTAATGTTCCAGGTCTGGTATGATTAGATTAGATTACTTACAGTGTGGAAACAGGCCCTTCGGCCCAACAAGTCCACACCGACCCGCCGAAGCGCAACCCACCCTTACATATACCCCTTACCTAACACTACGGGCAATTTAGCATGGCCAATTCACCTGACCCACACATCTTTGTGACTGTGGGAGGAAACCGGAGCACCCGGAGGAAACCCACGCAGACACGGGGAGAACGTGCAAACTCCACACAGTCAGTCGCCTGAGGCGGGAATTGAACCCAGGTCCCTGGCACTGTGAGGCAGCAGTGCTAACCACTGTGCCACCGTGCCGCCTCTGTGCCACCGTGCCGCCTAATGATGTAAGCAACACTCCAGCACTGACATTCAGAGGGACAGGTAATTCAGCCCAATATGCTATAAGGCGGCACGGTAGCACAGTGGTTAGCACTGTTGCCTCACAGCGCCTGAGACCCGGGTTCAATTCCCGACTCAGGTGACTGACTGTGTGGAGTTTGCACGTTCTCCCCGTGTCTGCGTGGGTTTCCTCCGGGTGCTCCAGTTTCCTCCCACAGTCCAAAGATGTGCGGGTCAGGTGAATTGGCCATGCTAAATTGCCCGTAGTGTTAGGTAAGGGGTAAATGTAGGGGTATGGGTGGGTTTCGCTTCGGCGGGTCGGTGTGGACTTGTTGGGCTGAAGGGCCTGTTTCCACACTGTAAGTCTAATCTAAAAAATTAAGAAGGTTCCTTTACTGGGGCAGCTCGCACTAATTCATGAGCTCAGTATTAATGCCGCTAGAACAGAGAGCGGTGCTAATGTCGGTTTGCACACATTCAGCCCCTTTTTTCATGTCATTGTGAGGCTCAGGTATTGATTTGAATGGCACCCAGTGTTCCATGTTGCCAACCTGGAATCGGCCCATTCATGCCTATTCTGGTTCCTGTTAGCTAAGCATTTATCCATCCTTGCTGGGACGCTACTCCTTACCCATGAGCTCTTAGACTTAGACTTAGACTTACAGTGTGGAAACAGGCCCTTCGGCCCAACAAGTCCACACCAACCCGCCGAAGCGCAACCCACCCATACCCTTACATTTACCCCTTACCTAACACTACGGGCAATTTAGCATGGCCAATTCACCTGACCCGCACATCTTTGTGACTGTGGGAGGAAACCGGAGCACCCGGAGGAAACCCACGCAGACACGGGGAGAAAGTGCAAACTCCACACAGTCAGTCGCCTGAGTCGGGAATTGAACCCGGGTCTCTGGTGCTGTGAGGCAGCAGTGCTAACCACTGTGCCACCGTGCCGCCCAATGATCTTGTCAAGTGCCTTCTGAAAATCGAGTACACCTCATCAATAAACTTCCCTTTGTTCAGTTGCTTGTTACTTCCTAAAGTGGCTCTGGTAACTTCATCAAACAGGATTTCCTTTTCACTAAACCATGTCAACTCTGCCTGATTATGTTAGGTTTTCTAAGTGTCCGTAATAATAAATTCCAGCAATTTCCTGATGACAGATATTAGGCTAAAGCTGCTGATAGTTCCTCTCCCATTTTCATCGCTTGGTTCAGTTATTTCTGGGATGTTATTTCTTTCTCTACAGTGAGGACAAACATAAAGCATTTGTTCAGTATTTGCCTCATTTCATCAATTTCCCATTATTTATTTATTCACAGATTCATTCCCCAGAGGGTCAATGTTTACTGCCATTCCTCCTTTCCTTTTTAAATATGGGGAGAAACTCTTACATTCTAGGCTGTGTCCAATACATGTGCACCATGCACTGTTTCAAAATTTGTGCATTCCTGTTTACTGGAACTGCCAAATGTGCATTTAAACAAGAACTAATTGCCAATGTGAAAAATGGCAGTGATCAAATAGTCATGATAACTAACTCATGTGAGGGAGTGAGGCCCTGAGGATTGGTGTGGTTAGGTGTGAGATGCAGATAATAATAGGAGACAGAGGGAGGCCTGTGAAGTTGTTGGCGGGGTGGGGGGAAGTGGGCCGTGGTTCCTTCTCCCCATTACACCCCTCTCTTCCTGCCCCCCCCACCCCCCATCCTCTTTCTCCCCTCTCTCCCTCTACTCGCAGTTTGTTTTTAAGTTGATGCTACTTTTAACTTCTTTAGTCAGCCATGGAGGATAAATCCCTCTCCCAGAATCCTTCTTTCTCATGGGGGTGTATTTTTGCTGAGGTATCTCTCTAAATGTTTGCAACCATATCTCTACTGTGCTATCCCTTCGCCTAATTTCCTGGTTCATTTCTGCCAGTATTTCCTTATACTCTTATAATGGCTTTTATTTACATTTAAAGCACTAGTCTTAGACCCATGTTTCTCTCAAGTGTGAGAGCTTCAAGCTGTCTGATTGTAAATTACATTGTGTCTTCATGACGTCATCCCAAGGATTCAAGCAATCCCCAAAATGTATTTTGGAAACTTAGAGTCATAGAGTCTTGGAGATGTACAGCATGGAAACAGACCCTTTGGTCCAACCCATCCATGCCTTACAGATATCCCAACCCAATCTAGATCCACCTGCCAGCACCCGGCTCATATCCCTCCAAACCCTTCCTATTCATATACCCATCCAAATGCCTCTTAAATGTTGCAATTGTAACAGCCTCTGCCACTTCCTCTGGCAGCTCATTCCAAACATGTACCACCCTCTGTGTGAAAAGGTTGCCCTTTAGATCCCTTTTATATCTTTCCCCTCTCACCCTAAACCTATGCCCTCTAGTTCTGGACCCCATGGAAAAAACTTTGTCTATTTACCCTATCCATGCCCCTCATGATTTTGAAAACCTCTATATGGTCACCCCTCTGCCTCCAGCGCTCCAGGGAAAACAGTCTGACCCTGTTCAGCCTCTCCCCATAGCTCAAATCCTTCAACCCTGACAACATCCTTGTAAATCTTTTTTGAACCCTTTCAACTTTAACACCATCTTTCCGATAGAAAGGAGACCAGAATTGCACACAATATTCCAACAGTGGCCTAACCAATGTCCTGTACAGCCGCAACATGACCTCCCAACTCCTGTACTCAATACTCTGACCAATAAAAGAAAGCATACCAAACGCCTTCTTCACTCTCCTATCTACATGCGACTCCACTTTCAAGGAGCTATGAACCTGCACTCCAAGGTCTCTTTGTTCAGCAACACTCTCTAGGACCTTACCATTAAGTTTAATTAAAATCCAGAAAGGCTTTAATTAACTTAGTTTTCAAATTTGGCTTGCAATTTTGGTCTCAGAAGGTGATCGGCAAAGACTTGCCAGAATGTGTGGTTGGTAAATTCACTGGAGGAAGAAAGGTAGTTAGGAGATTAGTTTGTAAAGAGGATATAACAAGTCTGCAACATAATTTATATAAGTTAAATGTGTGGGGCAAACATGTGGCTGGTGGATCACAATGTGGCAGGAAGCCAAAAAAAAAAGCCGCGTTGATGTGACTTGTGAAAGGGAAATTGTGTTTGACTAAGTTACGAGAATTCTTTGAGGCAGTAGTAAGCAATGTGGATAAATGGGAAACCATTGATGAGGTGCACTTGGAATTTCCTGAAGGCATTTGACAAGATCTCACATCCTAGTGTAAAACACTAAACAAGAGCCCATGGTGTAAATCATGGAGTAACAGCTTAACACTATTGGGATGGTTGAGAGGTGATTTGATAGAGATGTTCAGAACGAGGAGTTCTCAGTGGAGTAGAGAGAGGAAAACCTTCCTATGAGTGGAAGGGTAAAGTGGCAGAGGGCACCAATTTAATGTAATTGGCATGAGAATCGTGATGAAAAAATATTTCCAGGTCAAAAGGGACTGAAGGGACAATATTTTCCCCCAGAGGGTGGTACGGGTATGGGATGAGCTGCCAGAGGAAGTGGTGGAGGCTGGTACAATTACAACATTTAAAAGGCATCAGGATGGGTATATGAATAGGAAGGGGTCAGAGGGATATGGGCCAAGTGCTGGCAAATGGGACTAGATTAATTTGGAATATCTGGTCAGCTTGGACGAGTTAGACCAAAGGGTCTGTTTCTGAGCTGTACATCTCTATGATTCTGTAAGTGATGATAAACTGGAATGTGCAAGCTGAGAGTAAAGAGTTAATCCTAACATTGAAAGTGAACTGGCTAAATGCCTAAAGAGAAAAGATTTTCGGGGCAATGGTAAAGATGAGAGATTGGAGCTAACTAAAAGGGTCTTGAGGAGATCTAGCACAGACTCGATGGGTCAAATGAACCCCCAATGTGCCGTGGCAATGCTGTCATTCTATAAGAAGGTTCCTTTACTAGGGCAGCTCACAATAATTCATGAGCTCAGTGTTAATGCCAGTAGAACAGAGAGCAGTGCTAATGTCGGGAAATGACTGCAGGCATGAAGGATATGGTGGAGAAGACCTACTGTTAGCCTCTGATTTGTCGGTAATGGGTTCAAATGAATCAAAATTAATGACTGCATTTTGGTGGAAGCTAATTAGGCGATTCAAAAAGTTAAAAGTTCATCACATCTTTCGATGTCTCTGGATAATTGGCGAGAAAGAAAGTTTCTCCTGGAGGTAGAAAGGGAAAAGAAGCTCATTTAGAAAATTGTAAATGGAAAACAGGTGTCTTTGTTTGTGATTGTGCACACAACTGTGGAGAAGTGGTAACGATGTCCGGTTCCTCAAATCAGTACCAGATCCCTTTTAAAGTCTGCTCCACACAGGGTCTGTTTGTCCCGTGTGAAAGCAATGAAGGGTTTTGAACTGCCATGGTCTTGTGAAAACAGTGTCTTGCTCACAGCAAGACACCTCCAATTAAGACCATAAGACATGTAATGGCTTCATTGTGCCCATGAATCTTCCAGGGCAACACATGCATTGGCTTAAATGGCCACTCAATATATGGGACTTTTGAGTCTCAGCAGTGTGGCTTTCAGATTGACTGCCCTGACACTGAACCCCACCACCATCAACACCTTACTTGGCGTGTCAAAGCCTGTTTGATCCTCCAAAGCTTTCCTGCTGTTCCAGCACAGCTACAACACTACCCAACAATGGAGAAAATTGCCCAGCTATGTCCTGTACACAAAAAACAAGACAAGTTCAACCCAGCCAGTCACTGCCCCAATCAGCACTCTTGATCGTCAGTGAAGTGATGGAAGATGTCATCACCAGTGCTATCAAGCAGCAACTGCTCAGTAACAACCTGCTCAGTGACGCCCAGCTTGGGTTGCGCCAGGGCCACTCAGCTCCTGACCTCATTACAGCCTTGGTCCAAACATGGAGAAAAGAGCTGAATTCCAGAGGGGAGGGGAGAGGAACAGCCCTTGGCATCAAGGCTGCATTTGACCAAGTGTGGCATCAAGGAGCCTGAGCAAAACTGGAATCAATGGGTATCGAGGGGGGAAATTCTCTGTCATACCTGACACATAGGATGAGGATTGGGGTTGTTCAAGGTCAGTCATCTCAGCTCCAGGACATCTCTGCAGTTGTTCCTCAGGCCCAACCATCTGGGCCTGGTTCTTCAATAACCTTCGCTCCATCATAAGGTCAGAAGTGGGGATGTTTGTCGATGATTATACAATGTTCAGCACATTTACAACTCCTCAGATGCTGAAGCAGTCCATATCCAATTGCATCCAGGCTTGAGCTGACAAGTGGAAAGTTACATCTGCATCACAGAAGTGTCAGACTATGACCATCACCAATAATGACACAATCAAACCACTGCCTCTTGATATTCAATGATATTGCCATCACTGAATCCCTCACTATCAACATCTTGAGGATCACCATTGACCAGAAACTCAACTGGACTCACCACATAAACACAGTGGCTATAACAGCAGGTCAGAGGCTTGGAATTCTATGGAATGTAACTCATCTTCTGATTCTCCAAAGTCTGATCACCATCTACAAGGTACAATCCAGGAGTGTGATGGAATACTCCTCACTTGTCTGGATGGGTGCAGTTCCAACAACACTCAAGAAGCTTGACAACATTCAGGATATAGCAGCCTGCTTGATCGGCACTACATCCTCCGTGGGTTTCCTCCGGGTGCTCCGGTTTCCTCCCACAGTCCAATGTGTGCAGGTTAGGTGAATTGGCCAGGATAAATTGCCCGTAGTGTTAGGTAAAGGGGTAAATGTAGAGGTATGGGTGGGTTGCGCTTCGGTGGGTTGGTGTGGACTTGTTAGGCCGAAGGGCCTGTTTCCACACTGTAAGTAATCTAATCTAATCAAATAATCTAATCTAATCCACAAACATCCACTCCCTCCACCATTGACGCTCTGTAGCAACAGTGTTACTGTCTACAATTCACCAAAGATCCTTAGACAGTACCTTCCAAACCTACGACCACTTCCATCTCGAAGGACAAAAGCAACAGATACATGGGAACACCACCCTCTGCAAGTTCCCCTCCAAGCCACTTACCATCCTGACTTGGAACTATATTGCCATTCCTTCACTGTTGTTGGATCAAATCCTGGAATTCCCTCCCTAAAGGAAATTGTGGGTGTGCCTCCAGCACATGGACTACAGCGGTTCATGAAGGCAGCTCACCACCACCTTCTCAAGGGGCAACTAGGGACGGGCAATAAATGCTGACCAACCAGTGACATCCATGTCACACAGTGAATAAAAGATACACTCAGCACAGTGGATAGACACACTCTAACCACAAACACCAGATTGTGGCTTGGCACATGCTTCATTGAAGTTAATCAATTCCGCTATAACAATAACGATTTCCACTTCTATACTACTTTAAGACACCCCTGGGCAGGAATGTTAGATGATAAAATCTGGCAACAAGTCACACAATCATCTCTTTTTCTGGCATGAGTTCAGAAGGACCTGGGAAACGGTTGCCAGTACTCCAATGCTACTGGCTCCCCATTAGGTGTAATCAGGCACTTTGATGGAAAGGTTAGCCCACCACAGAATTAATGGAAACAATAGAATGGAAATCCCACTCCTCGCTGCACCCAGTGAGAGCTGTTGACCAATCAGACTTGGGCAGCTCCACATTTACTGGTGGCCCCACCATGAGTGGTGGCTTCTCCTGGTGATACACATGAGCCTTCGCTGAGGAGCATTGCTGAACCCCTGGAGACAGAGCAGTGTTGGTGGCCGGGAGGAAATGCAGTGCTGGAAGAGGAGGGAGAGGGAAGTAAATGTAAGGACACGGGTGTGGTACTCAATGGACGTCACCCTTCCCAATTCTGGATCTCCAGTTGGACCTCCAGTGCACATGAAAGAGGATCTCCCCCAGGGGACGATGTTGACAAACCCCAGTAGGGGATTGGCCTTCAGGAGACACGGGACAACTGTAGAGGTTCAGTAGATTCCTTGAACCACCACAAAATCCAGGTGGGCTCAGGAACAATGGCTCAGGAGAACTGGCTTAATGATGAGCTTAATTAACCAGTGCTGAAAATGTGTTGCTGGAAAGGTGCAGCAGGTCAGGCAACATCCAAGGAGCAGGACAATCGACGTTTCGGGCATGAGCCCTTCTTCAGGAAGAAGGTGTTGCGCTTTTCCAGCAACACATTTTCAGCTCTGATCTCCAGCATCTGCAGTCCTCACTTTCTTATCAAAGATTAATTAACCAGTGGACTGCAACGGTCCACTCCTGATTCTGACTGAATAGTGCTGGGTTCGCCCAGCTATGGGAACGAGGTGCCGGAGCAACACCCCACACACACCCCTTTCCCCCCACCCCCCCTCGCTGTCTCACAGCAATGGGCTGAGCGGTCACCCAGTTCATTCTAGCAGGGTCCACTAAATCCGGATGGTAAACCTGACATTCTAATACACGGCCTCATGTCACGTCACACCCTGCACTACCTCATCCCAAAATCACACCCAATCAAAATTCATCTCCTGATAAACTAAGACCAAAAGGTGTAGGGGCACAAGTAGGCCATTCAGCTATCGTGTCAGCCCTCCATTCAATGAGATGATGATGGCTGATTTGATAATCCTCAACTCCACTTTCCTGCCTTTTTCATATAGAATCCCTACAGTGTGAAAACAAGTCATTTGGCCCAACAAGTCCACACCAATTCTCTGAGGAGTATCAGATCTGTTCCCCCCCACCCTATTACTTTTACATTTCCCCTGACTGATGAACATAACCTACACATCCCTGAACACTCTGGGAAATTTAGCATGGCTGAAAATGTGTTGCTGGTCAAAGCACAGCAGGCCAGGCAGCATCTCAGGAATAGAGAATTCGACGTTTCGAGCATAAGCCCTTCATCAGGAGATGCTGCCTGGCCTGCTGTGCTTTGACCAGCAACACATTTTCAGCTGTGATCTCCAGCATCTGCAGACCTCATTTTTTACTGGGAAATTTAGCATGGCCAGTTCACCTGGCCTGCACATCTTTGGACTGTGGGAGGAAACCAGGGCACCCAGAGGAAACCCATGCAGATACAGGGAGAATGTGCAAACTGCACACAGTTGCCCGGGTCACTGGCACTGTGAGAGAACAGTGCTAGCCACTGAGCCACCGTGCAGCCCCAATCTTTGAAGGTCATTGATTCCCTAAGTGATTAAACGTCTATCTCAGGTTTGAATTCACCTAATGAGCCAGTCTCTGTGGTAAAGAATTTCACAGATTCCGTTTCCTCTGTGAGAAGAAATTCCTTATCTCTGTCTTAACTTGGGGAGAACCACCTTCAAAATACTAGCAATTGTAAAAGCAGGGCTGTCAGCTGCAGAGGAATGGCTTAATGTATTTAAAACATTTAAGAGAACGGGTGTCGAAATCCAGTTTGTATCATCATGAAGAAAATATTTAGGAATTATCCCCCTAACCCAAACCTTGAGAAATCCTATATATGAATATCTCAGTGCTGCTTTCTATACACCAAGTTTACACTCTGTATGCACATGCCCATTAATCAGCTTGACCATTTTCAAGGCATCTCTGTGGGGTTCCACCTTCACTTGACCAGTTCCAGAAATTTGTAACCATTGATCTCCTTCATTCTCACAGATGTGAACCTTGACCTCTATCATCCAGTTATATAAACAAACCATTCTCTGAATGACCCCTCAGGTCTCATGCCCTGACACTCAGGAGCACACATCAATCTGAAGCTCAAACCCAGAATCAATTGCTCATGAATTCAGTAAGGACTCGGGTTAATATTTGGCACCTATCGAAGTTTGTTTCTGCTCTCTTTTTCATGTCTAGGCTCCAAACACTACAATTACTTTCCGAAATGTCTTAGATTCTCTCCTTGTGTTGTTTCTCAAGGCAGGCTTTATGACCTATCTCTTTGGCTAGGCATTTGCTTACTTATCACAGTATCTTTACGTATCTGTGTCTGATTTTGATCTGGAACACCGCTCTGAACTGACTTGGGGATATTTAAGTTTGCTAAAGGTGCAATTTTTAAAAAATTCATTCGTGGGTTGTTTTGGCATAACTGGCTGGACCAGCATGTACTGCCCATCCCTAGTTGCCCCTTGAGAAGATGGGGGTGAGCTGCCTTCTTGAATTCACTGCAGTCCATGTGCTGTAGATAGGCCCACAATCCCCTTTGGAAGAGAATTCCAGGATTTTGACCCTGTGTCGCTGAAGGAACGATGTTATATTTCCAAGTCAGGATGGTGAGTGGCTAGGAGGGGGACTTGCAAGGGTGGTTGTTCCTATGTATCTGCTTTCCTTGTCACAATAGATGGAAGTGGTGGGGATTTGGAAGGTGCTGTCTAAGGATCTTTGGTGAATTTCTGTATTATAGCTTGTTGATGGTACGCACTGCTGTTATTGAGCATCAGTGGTGGAGGGACAGGATGTTTGTGATAATGTGGTCTGCTTTGTCCGGGATGGTGCCAAGCTTCCTGAGTGTTGTTGGAGCTGCACTCATCCAGAAATGTGTGGAGAATTCCATCACACCCTTGATTTGTACCTTGTAGCTGATGAACAGACTTGAGGGAGTCAGGTGGTGAGCTACTTGCTCTAGTATTCCTAGCCTCTGACCTGTTCTCGTAGCCACAGTATTGATATAGTCAGGTAAAAAATGAGGTCTGCAGATGCTGGAGATCACAGTTGAAAATGCGTTGCTGGTTAAAGCACAGCAGGTCAGGCAGCATCCAAGGAACAGGAAATTCGACGTTTCGGGCATAAGCCCTTCATCAGGAATTGATATCCTGAATTGATATAGTCAGTCCAGTTTAGTTTCTGGTCAACTGTCACCCTCAGGTTGTTGGTAGTTGAGGATTTAGCAATGGTGATGCTATTGACTGTCAAGGGGTGATGGTTAGATTCTTTCTTGTTGGAGATGGTCACTGTCTGGCACTTAAACTGCCTGAATGTTACTTGCCATTTGTCAGCCCAAGCCTGGATATTGTCCAGATCTTGTTGCATCCTGAAGAAGGGTCACCAGACCCGAAACATGAACTCTGATTTCTCTTCCCAGACGCTGCCAGTCCTGCGGAGCTTTTCTGATTTACACCATCTGCAGTTCTTTCAGCTCTCCTGTCCCAATCTTGTTGCATTTGAACATGGACTGCTTCAGTATCTGGTGCTGAACTTGTTTTGAAATTCATTCACGGGATGAGGGCGTCGCTGGGTAGGCCAACATTAATTGCCCATCCCTGAGGGCAGTTAAGGGTAAATCACATTGCTGTGGGTCTGGAGTCACATGTAGGCCAGACCAGATAAGGTTGGCAGATTTCTTCCATCAAGGACAGCAGTGAATCAGATGAGTTTTTCCAATAAGCAGCAATGGATTCATAGTCATTGTAAGACACTTAATTCCAAATTATTTTTTATTATTGAATTCAAATTCCATCATCTGCCATGTCGGTGTGCAAAACCATTTCCCAGATCATTAGCTAGGTCTCTGGATTAACCACTAGACCATTGCCTCCCCTTATACACTGGGCAATCACTGGTGAACATCCCCGCTTCCAGCTTTATGGTGGAGTGATGGTAACTGATGAAGCAGCTGATGATGGTTCAGCCTGGGACACTCCCTTGAGGAACTCCTGCAGAGATGTCCTGGAGCTGAGATGACTGACCTCCAATGTTTACGAGAAAGTGAGGACTGCAAACGCTGGAGATCAGAGTCAAAAGGTGTGGCTCTGGAAAAGCACAGCCAGTCAGGCAGCATCCAAGGAGGACAGTCGACGTTTCTTCAATCACTTCAACCATCTTCCTAGGTGTCAGGTATGATTCCAGCCAGTGGAGATATTTTGATCCTGATTTCTACTGACTCCAGCTTTGTTAGGGCTCCTTGTTTCTATATTCGGACAAATGTGGCCTTGATAAATAATGCAGATTATTGTTGTCAAGAGGCTACACACCAGACTCACAATTCAGTACCAAATACCACACACCAGGTACAGCCACGGCTGAACACCCATTGTCTGAGAGACTCCAGTTTGATCTGTTTTCCCAATCAGACCACCCTGGAGTCACCAGGAATGAAATATTGATAATCAGAAAAATCATAGCATGCTTTAAAAACATTATCTTTTTCATTTCCTCTGTAAGTTTTCATTTATTCATTTTAAAAATGCTAAATTGTAAAAATTTAATTTTAAAAATTTTAGAAATCTGTGAAAAAATTACTCTTTGACTTGGACCCTGGTAGAGATGGGGTTACGAACGTATGAATCCAAGCAAAAGCAGGATTATAACAATCCCACCAGCCCCTGATTAACTCCTACCCCTTACTTAACAAAAATCTATTCATCTCTACTTTAAAAATATTCAAAGACTGTTTTCTCCACCTCTTCAGGGAGAGAATTCCAAAGACTCACGACCCTCTGAGAGAAAACCTTTCACCTCATCTATGTCTTAAACCAGTGGTTTTTAAACCCCTAGTTCTAGGTTCTCCCGCAAGAGGAAACATCCTCTCCACATCCACTCAGAATCCTGTATGTTGAAGGTGAGATAGTGTGAGGACTGCAGATGCTGGAGAGTCAGAATCAAAAAGTATGGCGCTGGAAAAGCACAGCATCTGAGGAGCAGGAGAGTTGATGTTTTGGGCATAAGCTCTTCATCAGGAATGTTGGGGGTGGGGAAGGGGACTGAGAGATAAATAGGCTGGGAGCGGGGGTGAAGGTAGCCGGGAAGGCAATAGGTAGATGCAGGTGAGGGTGATGGTGATAGGTCAGAGGGGAGGGTGGAGCAGATAGGTGGGAAGGAAGATGGACAGGTAGGACAGTTCAAGAGGGTAGTGCCGAGTTGAAGGTTGGATCTGGGATGAGGTGTGTGTGTGTGTGTGTGTGTGTGTGTGTGTGTGTGTGGTGGGGGCGTGGAGATGATGAAGCCAGTGAAGTCGATATTGATGCTGTGTGGTTGGAGAGTCCCAAGACAAAAGATGAGGCGTTCTTCTTCCAGGCATCAGGTGGCTCGGAATTGGTGGTGGAGGAAGCCCAGGACTTGCATGTCCTTGGCGGAGTGGGAGGTGGAGTTGAAATGGTCAGTCACAAGGAGGGTGGGGCTGTTTGGTGTGTGTGTGTGTCCCAGAGATGTTCCCTTTGAAATGAGCAGGCACAGTTGATCATTCTAAGCCTGATCCAAAATATAAATGGGTCTTTCTGCACCACAACTGTTAAGAATTAGGAACTTGTAAACATTTGCTTAAAACTCATAAGATGCATAGACAGCACATTCCATCAAATTAATCTCGACTCCAAAAAAAGATTCAATGCCCTTGGATAGAGATCTTGGTCAAGGCTAGATGCTGAGTCGCTTTGTTCAGTGGGTTCAGAATATTTTATTTCTGAATGTTTAAGAGCCACACCCAGGACACTTTCACTGAGGGATTAAATGATTTCACAGGGGAAGATTTGCTCCTGCCTTCCTCCATTAATACGGGAGGAAATTCTCCTACTGATAAAAATCAACATGGCCAGTAACTGTGCTTCTGGAGAACTGTGTCTAGTTCTGGTCTCCCTGTTACAGGAAGGATATTATTAAGTTGGAGAGGGTTCAGAAAAGATTTACCAGGGTATTGCCAAGAATGGAGGATTATAAGGAGAGGCTGGATAGGGCTGGGACTTTTTTCACTGGGGTGTAGGAGGCTGAGGGGTGACCTTATAGAAGTTTATAAAACCATGAGGGGCATGGATAGGGTGAATGACAGGTGTCTTTTCCCACGGGTGGGGGATTTCAAGACTAGGGGCCATATTTTTGAGGTGAGAGGAGGAAGATTTTAAAAATACGTGCAAGGCAATGTTTTTACACAGAGAGGGGTTCATGTTCTGAATGAACTTCCAGCGGAAGTGGAGGATACGGGTACAGTTACAACATTTAAAAGACTTTTGGATAAATACATGAATAGTAAATGTTTGGAAGGTTATCAGCCAAGTGCAGGCAGAGTGGGACTAGCTCAGTTTGGGATGATGGTCAGCATGGACTGGTTGGACCGAAGGGTTTGTGTCCAGGCTGTATGATTCTATGATTCTATGTTAAAACAGTGACAAGGATAAATTCAACTCCTAGCACTGATCCAAGTCCTGAAAGTCCCTTCCTGTCAGTACAGTGGGGGGTATCTATACTGCAATTCAAGAAGGCAGCTCACCTCCACCTTCTCAAGGGCAATTAGGGAAGGGTAATAAACACTGGCCCAGCCAGTAACACACACATTCCCTGAATGAATACTAAACTCTCCAAGGAGCTGTATCAGAGAGGTAGCTGTAGCAGAGATGAAGTGGGTAGTTGAGTATACCGTCCCCACATAACAAAAGAGAGAAATTAAACATCAATGGCCCAATTTTAATACTGCTTGTGTGGATAGATTTTGAACGAGTTAAATTTGGCTTCCAAGGATTTGAGTTTTAAAGTATAAAATTCTAGGTTTTTTCCATATTAGTCTGTAATGTCCTTTGTAATGTTCTATATTTTACGATGCAGAAAGATGAGTGGCTAATATTAGTTATTTTAAAATCAATGTACAACAGCAAAGCAAATGTGATCCCACTCTCCCTCATCAGTTCTCAACCCACTCCTAGTAACACCTCCCATCCAGTCCTAGCCATGTGCTGGTTCCTGTTCAGCTTTGGAGCTATGATAGATTTGCAGAATAAAACTCTCTGAAACAGCCCAGCAACTCTAGTCAAAAGAGAGAACAAAAAGTGCACTTATGTAGCACTTTTCACAAGCCCTGAACATCTCAAAGCTATTTAAAACTAAAGAAGTACTCTTTATTCACATTCTAATGTTGGATGATCAGCAGTAGACAATATTTGCACAGGGAGCTCTCACACCAACAATACGGTAAGAGGCCAGGTCATCTGTCTCCTGCTGTTGATTGAGAGATAAATAGTGGGCAGCACACCAGGTAGAATCACCCTCTTCTTTTTCAATGTGATGCCAAGGGATCATTCATAGCCACTTGGAAAAGACAGATGGGATGTCAGTTTAATGTCTTGTCCAAAAAAACAAACCAGTGCATTAATCCTGGGTCAGTCTTGTACCTGCACTCACAGTCTCTAACAGGGGGGTTAAACTCTGAGGCGACAGTGCTACCAACACTATCACAGCCTGCGGCTGGGAATGACGAGTTACACCAGTAGGAGCCACAGGTTGGATCAAGTACATGAGATGCTCAGAACAGCAAAAGGAGCAGGCGGAAGTGGGTGGGTGTGACAAGTTGTGATCGTTCAGCATAGTCATCACTCAGCCCACAAGACCCAGGAGTCAAAATTTACAAACAGGAACCTGTATATGAAGGTAGTCAAAAGGCCACAGCTCTCAGAGCTATGCTGGAATCCACATTCCTTTGACCCCTCGGAGGGGCCCCCAGTTATGTAGCAATTCCACATGTTCAACAGCACCCTCAATAACAGGTGCCTGAGTCAAAACAGGAGGATAGCTCCTTTAAACTAGCGGCACCCATCACTGGCCTAGAATTACAAACAGGACCTCCTCAGTGTACAATAACATCGGCGAGAGTCTCAGGTTTGCAACAGTGGAAAGACAAGAATCTGTAAGCACGCCTATCTTTCAGATACATCAAATATGAACAAAGAAATTTCTCTCAAAGGCAATAGCAGATGGAGTTGGCTGCAGCTGGTTAGCCAATGTGAAAACAACCTTTATTCACAATTTCCAATGTTTTGCAGATGAAATGAAGAAAAATATTCAGAAGCAACTTTTTGTAAAACAAAACCTCTTATTTATTTGTGAATTTTCTTAAGGTAGTGACTGGAAGATCAATCAAGAGACTTGAAGACTCTGACTTCCAGCATCTCCCTAGCTTTCTGTAAAATAATAATCCTCCTCATTGGACTTTCATTCTCATTATTCTTTGCTTCCCCTTCAGCATCGCATCCACATCCTTGTCTGACATGTTGACCTACATAGGAAAGAGGCACCATTGTTTCTGATGGGACATTAGCCTTTAGCTCACATTCAGGGGTCACCTACTGGATGGAGTTGCCAGAGTGAAGCCAACAGCATGGGCTCCATCCCCATGAAGGACCCACCTTCTCAATCTTGCCCCTTGCTCGAGGCGTGGGGACCCTCAGTAGAAGCCACCAGCGGTCGTCTCTCTCTCTCTCTGTTTTAAAGAGAGAAATGAATAGCATAGCATAGAATCCCTACAATGTGGAAACAGGCCCTTCGGCCCAACAAGTTGGCACCAACCCTCCGAAGAGTAATCCACTCAGACCCTTTCCTCTATGTTTACCCTGACTAATGCACCTAACCTACACATCTTTGGACTGTGGGAGGAAGCCAGAGCACCCAGAGGGAACCCACACAGACACAGGGAGAATGTGCAAACTCCACACAGACAGTTGCCCGAGGCTGGAATTGAACCCAAGTCCCTGGCGCTGTGAGGTAGCAGTGCTAACCATTGAGCCACTGTGCCACCCACAATGGGACTACAGCAAATCTAGCTTTACTGCGTTGGGTAATGTAGACTCAGTCACGTTTATACCTAAGACCTTCCTCTTTCACCAACAGACCAGCTCACAGCTGGACCCACCATGTGTGATGTCCCTGGCTTTACGGAGCTGGCTGTTCACTCTGTTTCCTAGACCTCCCCGCATGACCTGACCACAGTCATGAGGTGGAGGGACCAGTGTTAGATTGGGGTGGACAAGGTCAGAAGTCATATGACACCAAGTTATAGTCCAACAGGTTTATTTGAAATCACAACCTTTCAGAGCACTGCTTCTTCATCAGGTAAAGTTCAGATGAAAACAAAAGGGTCTTATGGTGTCACATGGAATGGCAGGACTACCTTACACTGAAAGCCTGGAGCGACTGGGCTTGTATACCCTTGAGTTTAGAAGACTGAGAGAGGATCTGATCGAGACACGTAAGATTATTAAAGGATTGGACACTCTGGAGGCAGGAAACATGTTTCCGCTGAAGGGTGAATGCCAAACCAGAGGACACAGCTTAAAAATACGGGGTAGACCATTTAGGAGAGAAATGAGGAGAAACGTCTTCACCCAGAGAGTGGTGGCTGTGTGGAATGCTGTGCCCCAGAGGGCAGTGGAGGCCCAGTCTCTGGATTCAATTAAGAAAGAGTTGGATAGAGCTCTCAAGGATGGTGGAATCAAGGGTTATGGAGATAAGGCAGGTACAAGATACTGATTAAGGATGATCAGCCATAATCGTATTGAATGGTGGTGCAGGCTCGAAGGGCAGAATGGTCTATTCCTGCACCTATTGGCTATTGTCTATTGACAACAGAAGAAAAAGGAACCAAAATAGGCCACTTGGCCCCAGAGCCTGCTCCAACATTCCAGAACATTCCAGCTGATTGTCCATCACAACTACAATTTCCTACACCATCCCCATATCCCGGAAATCCAAATACCCATCAAATTCTGCCATGTCAATCTATCTCACAGCAGCTGTTAATTCACTTGCTGTTCATTTTCATCAAATAATTAGACACTTGACTCGTGTGGAGAAGTTTCTCCTCATCGCAGTCTGAAACTGCCAACCCCTTCCCCTCAGAGTAATCGCAAAGTGTTTCACCCAGTTGCTTTTGAAGTGTAATCACTGCTGTTAAATAAATAGCAGGGTGGTCATTTTCTACACAGCAGGCTCCCACAGACAGTAACAGGACAACAACCAGTGACATCTACTTTGATGGCTGCCTTTAGCAGTACCTACTGAGATTGTGAACTTAAATTCTGCATGGGAGCTATTCAGCTTGGAGTGTAAATCAAATATAATGGTGAATGGGAGCAGCCCCTTACAGGACTGTGCTGCGTGTTAAACCACAGAACTCTGAAATGGACTTTGTTGATAATGTTTAGTAAGATAAAGGCGTGCTTCATAAGTAAGTGCCGACAAGTACATTACTTGCATGTTATTGTTTCAGTTTTTAAAAAATGTCATGCTGGGCATGATAAATTTTGAAAATGAACACAAATATTTACAATGTTTTATAGCTTTCCAAGTGAGAGATTTCCCGATGGGCTGTTGAAGGGCACAGGGAGGAAGTAAAATTGAGAGGAAAGTACAGCCAAGAGTAAATATTGAGAAAGCAAGGACTGTATTTATAAAACGTCCTTCACAGCCACAGGACGTTTTCAGAAGCTTTACAGCTGTATCAGAAAATATATGGAGAATGTGGGATACAGCCAACTGGTGCACAGTAAGCTACCATAATGGCAATGCGTTAATGACCAGATAATTTGTTTTTGTGTCATTGATTGAGGGATAATTATTGGAAAAGTGACCAGGCAGATCCCATTTGCTCCTTTTCAAAATCGTGCTCCTTTTCACTCACTTTAGTAAGCAAATGGGGACCATTTCTTGAATAAAGTTACCTTATCCAAAATACAGCACCTCGGATAAGGTAGCACACCCTCAGTACCACCGGCTCTGTCAGTCTGATTTGCTGACACTGGGCTTGAACACCAGGAGCAGATGACTCAGCCGCAGCTGCTCCAGAGCTAACACTTGAGGAACCTCCTAAAGGATTGAGTGAACGGAGAATTAATACTTTGCCCTTCATGCCTTTCAACTGCACAGCAACAAAATATCCATCACCTCAGATTTTCGAAAGGAACCATAAAATTGTCAGAGGCCAGCTTTTCATCCAAATTCCTTTCACTGCAGTCACCTGGCCTTTCAGTTATGCCTTTGCTACTTTTTTTAACTCCCTTGATGATAATCCATTCTCCACAGACATTTTCTACAGGCACTTAAAAGAGAATTGTTCAAACACTAGAGTGGACCAGAAACAAAGCAGACGTATTTATGTAAAGGGATATCGAGAAAGATGAGTAAGGCCCTCAAGCCTTATAGGGTCATATGAGACTGAGAAAACGCTGAGCTTGTAAAACTCCCCCAGAACACAGGAGAGAGTGAAAGAGAAAAGTGTTCTTAACTCAGTGTCATTATGAATCATTGGACTGGGTTAGTAAATAATCAAGCATTGGGTTGCAATGAAAAGCCTCCTTCAGGAGGTTCCTCAAGTATTAGTGCTGGAGCAGCTGCTGGTGTTCAAGCCCAGCGCCACCAATTGAGACTGACAGAGCTGGTGGTGCTGAGGGAGTGCTACCCTATCCGAAGTGCTGTGTTTTGGATCAGGTAACTTTTTTCCAGCAATTATTGATTCACTTGCTGTTCATTTTAGTCATAGTCATTGAGGTCTTTGAGTAAACCTCCCAACCCCTGCCCGTCAAAAATGATTTTGGTGTTCCCACATGGCATAGCAGGAGTTGAAGTCTCCATTAGACGCACGAAGAATCAAAAGTAGCGGGGGATTCCAGCAGAGATTCTCAAACATGGAGGAGCGGATCCTACACACCATTTCCATCAAATGCTCCTGAAAATCTCAGACAAGGAAGGAATCCCTGCTGATCTCAGGGACACTGCCTTCATCGTGATCTTCAATAAAGGAGACAAAGTGGACTGTGGGCACTAGCGAGGAGTTTCCATCACCAGGAAGATCCTTGTTCAAATCCACACTAGGCAACCATCTCCCAATCTCTGAGGAAATTCTTCCTGAAAGCCCATGTGGCTTCTGACCAAACCGTGGGACAATAAAGATGATTTTTACTGCTCAGCAACTCCAAGGGAAATGCCAGAAACAACACAAGCCACTCTCCATGGCCTTCACTGACCTTACAAAGGCTTTTAACTCAGTCATTCGGGAAATGCTTATGGGAGACCTCGACTCTCTATAAGGGGAAATCAACCTTTCAGTATCTACAGAAACTGCTGGAGAAGCTCAGCAGCTCTGAAGGTATCCATGGAGATAGTGTTAACACTTTGAGTCCAGTGAACTTCCTGCAGAATTCGGAATTCAATTTTGAATTTGGGTCACTAGACCTGAAACGTTAATTCTGTTTCCTTGTCCACAGATACTGCCAAGTCTGCTGAACTTCTCCAGTCATTTTTGCTTTTTATCTCAGATCTTCAGCATCTGCAGACTGTTGGTTGAATTCACTCTCCGTACCTACTCTGTTAAGGCTCTAAAGTATCTAATGTGTTTGAATGAAGTAAAGAGCTCCAGCTATGATGCATATGCACGTTAATAAAAGTTTACTCCCCAAATTACAGTCTCTTCCAAAGTCTGACCTCCTTGGCAAACAATGCTCTTGAGCTGAAACTATCCACTTTACCCATTGGAACAGATTCTCGACCGACAGGACATGGAAAATCCAGATCTGTGGGGGCAAGCTGACCAGTGACACCAAATCTGACATGCCAGCAAAACTGCACAATGTATCAAGCGAAAGGAAACACACTGGCTGAAGACTTGTGACTGTGAGGACAAAGCCAGAACCATTCAACGGCACAGCGTGGCGTAGCTGCTAGTGAGAAGGGCACTTCCTGTCAAATCCTTCAGTATGCCTGGTCTCTGTGTGTCACACTCACTGCCCTCAGAATGACTGTGCTGGTGAAGAGACTGACACACAATCTCTGTCTGGAATGTGCCTTTTCTTGTCCAGCAGTGCTCACATCCCATGAATGAATTCAACCTTCCAAACCCACAACCGTTTCCATCTAGAAGGACAAGGGCAGCAGATATATGGGAACACCACCACCTTCAAGTTCACCTCTAAGCCTCTTACCATCCTGACGTGGAAATATATCACCAATTCTACACTGTCGCTGGATCAAAATCCTGGAATTCCCTCCCTAACACTATTGTGGGTCTACCTACAGCTCATGTACTGCAGCGGTTCCAGAAGGCAGCTCACCCCCACCCTCTCAGGGGTATCTCGGGACAGACAATAATATACTGGCCCAGCCAGCGACACCCACATCCCACAAATGAATAAAGAAAAATCAATCAAAATGGTGCTTTTAGATTGAGTGAACATACAAACTCACTGCCTTTATTCCTGATGAAGGTCTTTTGCCCGAAACGTCGATTTCGCTCCTTGGATGCTGCCTGAACTGCTGTGCTCTTCCAGCACCACTAATTAGAATTGAGTGAACATACCTCAGGGTAAATTATCTGAGATTCGCTCAGGATCTCAATTGTTCCTTTCTGTCTTATTCCTTGCGTGCTTCTGTTTCTCTCTATGTGCCATTAAACTTGTCTCCCTTCCTCTTTCTCACACTCACCTCACTTGTTCCTCTCTCTCTGTCCGTTTCTCTGTTTCCCTCACTATGAGGTGAGAACTAACTCATGCAATAGCTAGTGTGCACATGTGACAAGCTTAAAAGCATGTGGTCGTACAGGAATACGTATCCTGTCCTCAAGAGGAAACAGTGCCTTCTATCATGTCTGATACCATATGTAGAGCCTGGAATGGATCATTCCTCCCCATGTCTTTCTCAACGTCTCCACTGTGTGTGCGGTCCCCACCTTGTCACAATCTGGCCTCATTGTAATCGAAGATAGAAACTTTAATGAATGGCCACATACCAATTGAAGATTTCACTCCAGACAAGGAAAGTACAAATGTCACACTTTAGGTCAAGATTGGGCCTGGGGGTTATCAGAAATACTTTGGGAAATGACCCGTGTTCAAATAGACTTGAGAAGGTTCAAATGTTTTTGAGAAGTTCTAACCTTGGAATTGTCTAGTGCCTGGAATAATGCCTGAGGGTCTTCACTTCTCCTCCTTTTGCCTCAGGCAGAGGGTTCCCTCTAATCCCCCAACCAGTTGGCCATTATTTATGCAGGCACTGGGAGCAGAAATGCCAGGATGTTATTTGACTACAAGGCTCTGATTGGCTAACGTGGACCCAACCTCTCTAAAGGATCACCTCCCGTAGCTGGGTCCTCAGGAATGCTGTCACTGTCCACATTGGTCCAGGGGGAGAAAACTGTCAAAAAGAGAATTCTCCTGCTCCTCGGATGCTGCCTGACCTGCTGCGCTTTTCCAGCACCACATTTTTCGACTCTGATCTCCAGCATCTGCAGTCCTCACTTTCTCCCGGGTGAGAAAAGGCCAATGTTAGCTCCTCCACTGCCACAGCTAACTGAGAACAGAAAGGAGCCAATCAGACCAGGCATTGCCTGCTCAGAAAGTCCATACTACAGCACACCTGGCTCTTACTCTATACATTCCCCTTGCTGTGTGCATACAGCAACAACAGCAAGGAGGCACGAACACAGGAAGTAGAAGCAAGAGTAGATCATTTGGCCCTTTGAGGCTGCTCCAATGTTCATTATGATCGTGGCTGATCATCCAACTCAGTTTTCCTGCTCCCACCTTCCCACCATACCCTTTGATCCCACCGTAACTAATCTCCTCTTGAAAACATTCAATGTTTTGGCCTCACCATTTTCTGTGACAGGCTCACCACGTCTGGGTGAAGAATTTCTCCTCATCTCAGTCCCACAATGTATCCTTTGACTGTGACCCCAGGTTCAGGACTCCCTGGTTATCAGGACTCTCCTTCCTACATTTACTCTGTCTCATCCTGTTAGGGTAACGATGGTTCCAGTAATCGCTCGATGCCTGCAGAGACCAGGAGCTTCTGCTGGGGAGAACCAACTCCCATTCCTAGACGTGATGGTACAGAGAACACCGAACGGAGAATTCACCACAAAGGTATATAGGAAAGCCACACACACAGACTACGAAAGCAACCACCCCAACACACACAAAAGAAGTTGTATCAGGACACTATTCAAAAGGGCCACAACACACTGCAGTACACCAGAACTGCAAAAAGAGGAAGAAGAACACTTATACAATGTATTCGCCAAAAACAGATACCCACGCAATTTCATCAACAGATGCCTAAGGGAAAGACAACGGAATGAGGACATGCCACAACCCAAAAGACTAGCCACACTACCATACATCAAAAACATTTTTGAACTGACAGCCAGACTACTGCGACCACTAGGACTCATTCTAGCACTCAAACCAGCAGCCACTCTCAGACAACAACTCATCAGAATGAAGGACCCGATGCCCAGCATGAGCAAAACCAATGTAGTGTACAAAATCCCACGCAAGGACTGCACAAAACACTACATAGGACAAACAGGAAGACAGCTAACGTCCGCATCCATGAACACCAACTAGCCACGAAACGACACGACCAGCTATCCTTAGTAGCCACACACGGAGATGACAAGCATGAATTCGACTGGGGCAGCACTACTATTATAGGACAAGCCAAACAGAGAACAGCCAGGGAATTCCTAGAGGCATGGCACTCATCCACAGATTCAATCAATAAGCACATCGACCTGGACCCAATTTACCGGCCACTGCAACAGACAGCTGGAACTGACAACCGGAAGCGGCAGATTCAAACCACTATAAATGCCGGAAGAAATATCACAGAAGCGCTTCACAGGAGGCTCCCAAGCACTGAGGATGTCACCTAGACAGGGGACGAAACGCCTGCAACACAAATTCCCAGCTCGGCGAACAGAACCACAACAACGAGCGCCCGAGCTACAAATCTTCTCCCAAACTTAGAACCACTACACACATTGCTGTGTGTTCCTCTCTTTCTTTGCCTGTATCTCTGGGCATTGTTTCCAGTTCCAACCTACTCAGTGAGCTGAGAACCAATCAGCTTCATTTTTAAACAACTCCTTGAATCCTGATTGGCTGCACATTGCAGGAGCTCAAACCCACAGAAAAAGAGTTCCCAATAGTTATTGAATTCCTTGCTGGGAAATTATGCAGTCACCCTGGTAAATCCTTGTTTTTGAAAACATCTTATTCCCCTTAAAGTCCACAGTTTTTAAAGCCACAAAAAATAACAAGACATGATTTTTACAAGCTAAACACGATGTTTCACTCCCTTCAGACTCAGAAATACAAATGACAGTTTAGTGATGTGATAGCACTGTGGCACCAAAACCAAAATCACGTTTAAATCTAACCTCTGTATTCAAATATGACAGAAAATATTGGAAGCTTTTGGGAACTCAGCAAGAAGGTAGATCAATCTTTCTCGGCAAAAGCAGAATTAAACAAAACTCTGTAAGGATTGATTGTAGTTGGATGTCTAAGAAACATAAAATGATTGGTGAAAGATTAACTGAAAGGTCCCTTCCTCTGAGTTTCAGGCTGAAGGGTGACCATATAGAGGTTTCTAAAGTCATGAGGGGCATGGATAGGGCAAATAGACAAGGAACGGGGCAGCGCTGAACTAAAGGATGAGAGGGTAAAGATTTAAAAGGGACCTAAGGGGCAATTTTCCACGCAGAGGGTGGTGCGTGTATGGAATGAGCTGCCAGAGGAAGTAGCTGAGGCTGGTACAATGGCAACATTTAAAAGGCATCTGGATGGGTCTATGAATAAGAAGGGTTTAAAGGGATATGGGCCAAGTGCTGGAAAATGGGACTAGACTAATTTAGGATATCTGGTCAGCACAGACGAGTTGGTCCGAAGGGTTTGTTTCCGTGCTGCACATCTCTATGACTCTATGAGTGGATTGCTGCATGATTCAAGATTAAAGTGATTCTGATCTGCGGTACTGGCTAATCCAATTACCACAACCATGAAACAAACACAAACAGAAGTTGCTGAAGGGACACAGCAATATTGCCACTCTCCTCACCACCACTGAGTGGGCAAGTGGGAGAGTGCAAAGAAGGAGGAAGAGTTGAAACTACTAGATACCACCCAGAGCCACATCTGCAGAAGAGTATTTGGTTACAGGACTGAATGTTTAAACAGTGTGAGTGGGTGATTACAGTTTGGAACCAGTAAATACTTCCAAGGGGTCCTTGGGTATGTGCCAATGTTCACAAGAAATCTTCTGCAGAGAAAATGGTTTGGAGAAAATAATTGATGAAACAGTCAAAATATCATCCAATCAGTCATCCACTCAGGCTTTGCATCTTTAATCTCACAACAAAAATATTCCATTGTCTTCATTTGCATTTCTTACATGCAACCCAATCATACTTTGAAACCAATAGATACGTAATTGGAGCAACTCTACCAAGTGACAGCCCTAGTCACTGAGTGTGTGCAGATCCAGCTAACATGTAAATGTGATTGGAACATGACTGTTTTACATTAACTTTTCCACTAGACCCCCTGCCCCAGTTTTGTTGGAATATTTCTCACAAATATTCCTTTCTGCTTGCCATCCCTGCTAACTCAGTCTTCTCCCATGACAAGAAATTTCAGTGCTCTCAAATAAAAATTAAATTAGCCTTGAGTTAACCCCCTCAGACCAGATTGTTTTGATTAAACTTTATTTCGTGGACTTCATTGCGATGAAACTTCCTGTTATACTCTGCTTTATAAACCAGTGCCCTCAGGCTGGAATCACAGAACCAGCTTCTCTGAGGCCCACAGAGGCTAATGAAAAATAAACGAGCTGCTTTGTGAATCATGCTCTTAAAAAAGAATCACTTTATTCTTTAATAGATAGGCGTTTTCTTAGCTTTACTGAACTTAATTGGACATTTTAGTAACCTATTCCTTTCAATTCTGCTGAATTATGGTCTAGTTCTGGTGACATGTGTCTAGCCTGTTCTGCAAACCAAGTTGCTTGTTTCTGCTTCTTTTCAACTTGTTAATTCACAGAGACCAACATCTGTTAATCGGGCTTCCAAATTTGCAAAGATCTGAAATTTGTGGGGTGGAGGAAGTGTACTAGTCCAAGCACTCTTTGCAGAGGATAAAGTCTTCATGAACTCACATTTCAAATACAGTTCTGCCCATTATGTTTCAGCAAGGACAGAGAGGCATGAGAGAGAAGATTGACTGATATACGACTTGATGAGTTACAGCTGTCATGAAACGTTGCTGCCTAAAAGCCCTTCATCTCTAGTACTTCACCACTGAAAGTTGGGAATGGCTGATCCCCATGACTGTGTGCCTCACAAAGAATTCGAGAAAATGGAGTAGATATTCAGATGCCACAAACATGTTGTGGAGAGAACATTTCATCTATTGAACTTTCTTTAGTTTCAAACTTGAAGAGCTCGGCTTCTGGGTTTTATACCTAATGTGGAATTAGATTAGATTAGATTCCCTACAGTGTGGAAACAGGCCCTTCAGGCCCAACCAGTCCACACCAACCCTCTGAAGAATAACTCTCCCAGACCCATTTCCTTCTGCCTAATGCACCTAACACTATGGGCAATGCAGTGGGAGAGGGACTCCCTGAGATTCTTGTAGAGAGAGGAGGAAATATGGCCAATTCACCTAATTTTGTAAATATTGAGCCTTTTAACATTTGAATTAAGTGGAAAGTGTGGCATGTTGAATTCTCTTTTATACATCCTGTTATATTCAAATTGCAATGTTCTTGTGATGCTTGTGTTTACTGATTTCCTGAATAGAGGAATGCATTTTTGTATAAAAATTATTTTTTATTTTAAATGTTAACCTGATTAGAAGGCTTCGAGATTATTAAAGATAAAGCAAAGAATTGTGCATGCTGATATCTGAAACAATTAAAAGGAGAGATTGCTGGGAAAAAACTCAGCAGATCTGGGTGCCACGGTGGCACAGTGGTTAGCACTGCTGCCTCACAGCAGCAGAGACCTGGGTTCAATTCCCGCCTCAGGCGACTGACTGTGTGGAGTTTGCACGTTCTCCCCGTGTCTGTGTGGGTTTCCTCCGGGTGCTCTGGTTTCCTCCCACAGTCCAAAGATGTGCAGGTCAGATGAATTGGCCATGCTAAATTGCCCCTAGTGTTAGGTGAAGGGGTAAATGTAGGGGTGGGTTGCGCTTTGGCGAGTCGGTGTGGACTTGTTGGGCTGAAGGGCCTGTTTCCACACTGTAAGTAATCTAAAGGAATCTGACAGCATCTGTGAAGAGAGAGCAAAATTACTGTTAGGCTCCAGTGATGTCCTTCAGAACATTCTGAAAAAAGATCATTGGATTGGAATAATTAACTCTGCTTTCTCTTCGCAGATGCTACCAGACCTGCTGAATTTCTCCAAGATTATTAAAGCATTTGATGGATTAATATCAGAACCAAGATTTATTAATGTCATGTGGTCACTAATAAATAGAATAGGCTATTCAGGAGAAACTCTTTCCCTAAGCAGGTTAAGCTATTGTGGCACAGTGGTAGTGTCCCTACCTGTGAGTCGGATCATGTCCCACCTGCTTCAAAACAAATTAATTGCAAAATATTTAGAGTGTGACCTCCATGGGGTCAATATATTCAAGTGTGTACAAGGTAAACACAGGATGGGAAATGGATGATTATGTTGCTGGGGTTAGATGGAGAGGGGTTGGAAGAGGCATAAACATTAGGTTTCATCTCTTGGACGAAATGGTTGCTAGTGCGTTGTTTGCTACTGAATTCTGCCAACAATATGTGAGCGAAATTCCTAAACCAGGCATTGCAGAGTGTTTGCCAAATTAGTCCTCAACAAAACGAGAGAACAACTGAGCTGACGGCTGGTCTGACAGTTCGTTGCTATCTTAGAGAAAAACGCATGATAAATACTGACCGATTCTTCCAACAATCAGGCCAAACTGAAAATAAATAATAAATCAGTAGAGAGGGGGTTACAAAAAAGTTCTTGACTTAAAGGGTGGATTGAATGCAAAAATTATTTTAGAGCATTTTTGAAGCAGAGCCCAGAAATTCTTGAAGGCTAGATGCTTGCAGAGGAATGTTTAAAAAGGAGATATAGACTGTAGGGAAATAGATGGTGACATCTTGCAAAATGTCCATATTACAGAGGAGGAAGTGCTGGGTGTCTTGAAATGCATAAAAGTGGAACATTCCCCAGGACCTGATCAGGTGTACCCAAGACCTCTGTGGGAAGCTAGAGAAGTGATTGCTGGGCCTCTTGCTGAGATATTTGTATCATCGATAGTCACAGGTGAGGTGACGGAAGACTGGAGGTTGGCAAATGTAGTGCCACTGTTTAAGAAGGGCGGTAAAGACAAGCCAGGGAACTATAGACCGGTGAGCGTGACCTCGGTGGTGGGCAAGTTGTTGGAGGGAATCCTGAGGTACAGGATGTACATGTATTTGGAAAGGCAAGGACTGATTAGGATAGTCAACATGGCTTTGTGCGTGGGAAATCATGTCTCACAAACTTGATTGAGTTTTATGAAGAAGTAACAAAGAAGATTGTTGAGGGCAGAGCAGTAGATGTGATCTATATGGACTTCAGTAAGGCGTTCAACAAGGTTCCTCACGGGAGACTGGTTAGCAAGGTTAGATCTCACAGAATACAGGGAGAACTAGCCATTTGGATACAGAACTGGCTCAAAGGTAGAAAACAGAGGGTGGTGGTGGAGGGTTGTTTTGCAGACTGGAGGCCTGTGACCAGTGGAGTGCCACAAGGATCGATGCTGGGTCCACTACTTTTTGTCATTTACAAAAATGATTTGGATGCGAGCATAAGAGTACAGTTAGTAAGTTTGCAGATGACACCAAAATTGGAGGTGTAATGGACAGCAAAGAGCGTTACCTCAGATTACAACAGGATCTGGACCAGATGGGCCAATGGGCTGAGAAGTGGCAGATGGAGATTAATTCAGATAAATGCGAGGTGCTGCATTTTGGGAAAGCAAATCTTAACAGGACTTATACACTTAATGGTAAAGTCCTAGGGAGTGTTGCTGAACAAAGAGACCTTGGAGTGCAGGTTGATGGCTCCTTGAAAGTGGAGTCGTAGGTAGATAGGATAATAAAGAAGGCATTTGGTATGCTTTCTTTTTTGGTCAGAGTACTGAGTACAGGAGTTAGGAGGTCGTGTTGCGGCTGTACAGGACATTGGTTAGGCTGCTGTTGGAATATTGCGAGCAATTCTGGTTTCCATCCTATCGGAAAGATGTTGTGAAACTTGAAAGGGTTCAGAAAAGATTTACAAGGATGTTGCCAGGGTTGGAGGATTTGAGCTATAGAGAGACGCTGAACAAGCTGGGGCTGTTTTCCCTGGAGCATCAGAGGCTGAGGGGTGACCTTTATAGAGGTTTACAAAATCATGAGGGGCATGGATAGGATAAATAGACAAAGTATTTTCCCTGGGATCGGGGAGTACAGAACTATACGGCATAGGTTTAGGGTGAGAGAGGAAAGATGTAAAAGAGACCTCAGGGGCAACTTTTTCACACAGAAGGTGGTTTGTGTATGGAATGAGGAAGTGGTGGAGGCTGGTACAATTACAACATTTAAGAGGCATTTGGGTGGCTATATGAATGGGTTTGGAAGGATATGGGCCAGGTGCTGGCAGGTGGGACTAGATTGGGTTGGGATATCTGGTCGGCATGGATGGGTTGGACCAAAGGGTCTGTTTCCATGCTGTACATCTCTATTACTCTATGACTGTTGGCTCTGTGCTCTCATATCATGCTTCAATCTGAGACGGGGTTATGAGTTTATTGGGGAATTGATTTAGCTTAGTTAGCTGGATTTGTAGAGCAGTGTGATGTCAACAGCGTGGGTTCAATTCCCATCACCGGTTTGAGGTTACCATGAAGGACTCTCCTTCCCAACCTCTCCCCTCGCCTGAGGTCCGGTGGTCCTCAGGTTAAGTTGCCACCAGTCACTTCTCTCTAATGGGAGAGCAGCCCCTATGGTCTGGTAAGTCTATGACGACATAAAACAACAATTAGTTGATCAGACAAATTGTCCACTGTAGCTCTGGTTAATTCAATAGTCACTGAAGCTATCAGTCTTGAATTTTTTTTCCTGAGTTTTTCTTCGCAATTTGGCCAACACCAGAGAGGCCTGTGTAAAAATAGGGAGGTTTTGCTAAATCTGTACAAATCACTTGGGTCCTTTATTTAAGGATAGGCATACTGGCATTGGCTTAACCTACTCAACTTCTCAGAAGGCAATCCTCCACACCTGCCATCAGCTGAGTGAATCTTCTCTGGACTGTCTCCAATGTCAGCATATCTTTCCTTACATAAAGGGACCAAGTGATTTGTACAGATTTAGCAAATCCTCCCCATTTTTATGCTCCATTCTCTTTGAGATAAAGCATGTGTAACACTATCATCACTAGGCCAATATGGTGAGATACTCACTATCAGGGGTAGACTCTTATCATAAGGGCTGCAATGATTCACTGAGGAGACTCACCATCCTGCTCTCAGGAGCAATCCAATATTAGGAAATAAAAACAAATAGAAAACAAAGCAATTATCGCTGTCCCACCAGTGTTGACCAAATCGCAAAAAAAACCAAGGAAAACAATCTCAAGACCCTATACCATTACCTTCAGTCACTATCAGAGGTGACCTTATAGAAACAGAGAGGATTAGAGGATTTGACAGGGCTGATGCAGAAAGGTTGCTTCCCCTTGTGGGAGAGTCTCGAACTTAAAGGTGTAACCTCAGAATAAGGGGTCACCTTACAACAATGAACAAAGAACAGGCCCTTCAGCCCACCAACACTGTGCTGACACATGATGCCTTTCTAAACTAAAAACCTTTTACCTCTATGCTGTCTGCATCCCTCTAATCCCTGCCTATTCATATATCTGACAAGATGCCTCTTAAACATTGCTATTGTACCAGCCTCACCACTTCCACTGCCAGTGCAGTCCAGGCACTGACCACCCCCTGTATAAAAACACTTGTCTCTCATCTCCTCTAAACTTACTGTCTTTGAGACAGAGATGAGGAGGAATTTTGTCTCTCAGAGGACGGTGAATCTGTGGAATTCTTTCCCACAGACGGCTTTTGAGGCTGGGTCATTAAGTATACACAAGGAGGGGTTAGAAGATTTGTAATCAATAGGGGAATCAAAGGTGATGGGGAAAAGCCAGGAAAGTGAAGTTGAAGATTATTCTATTCATAACATTGAAGGCTATGGGCTACGTGCTGGAAAGTGGGACTAGTGTAGAGTTATTGTAGCTTTTGTCGATGCAGACTCGATGGGCTTAAGATTCTCTTCCTCCCTGTGTGATTCTATGACTAACTATACAGCCATGGCTATTCCAAGATGGATGTGAACGTTTGCTTAAATGCAGCAGATTGAGATATTTGCATAACTGCCAAAGATTGCTCAGGAATTCAGTTTTCTTCCCTGAAGCTGTCAATGCCGTGATGTTTTCATTACAGCATATGGACAAAGGTAAAACTTTAAAATGAAACTGGAATCTCCATTAAAGGGATTGAGGTCTGTTATTGAACTCTCTGATAGCTTGCAGAGAAAGAGTGATGTGATCCTGTTAACTTGGACCGACAGCATGTCAGATCTGAAAAGTTACTGCGCTGTTATAATCCGACTTCAGATTCTTCAGGAAACGTTAATAATTGATGCCAAGCAGTTCAAACGTTTCTCCAGATGCTGAAATCTTTGAAGATTTGGAATGCAGTCTCTCCATTATACAAGCTGAAAATAATTCTCATTTAATGCAAGGACAATCCAATTCAAAACAGAAATCTCCCCCCTTTAATTTGGGGTTTGGAATGTCACTGGAATTTCTGCTAATGCCAGAGGTTTATTTGAGGGGTGGACATGCTGGAATGAAGTGCTTCTTAACCATGATGGAATATATTTCACTTCACATCTGCTTGAAGAAGGGGAGAAAGAAGCCTGGCCTATGTTTCAACACCTTAAATTAGGTCCAATGAACAGAGAGTCAAGTCAGCCCTCAGGGTGTGATGTTAAAACCATGGGAAATGAGAGAAGCGTGCGAAAGACTACACCCCCTCCCAGAGAATGCTGCATCCCAAACATCTCAGTTGGTTGAACTGGGGAGGATTCCCAATCTCAATGAAAAGAGTTAGGGTAGACTGCAGTGGGACCAGAAGCTTGGGATACTACCCCTCATGAAGAATACATTGGCCTTGGGGATTGCTTCATGAATACACCATTACAGGAATGGCATGGTGACTCAGTGATTAGTCCTACTGCTTCGCAGCACCATGGACCTAGGTTCAATTCCACCCTCAGCCGACTGTCTGTGTGGAGATTGCATGTTGTCCCGGTGTCTGTGTGGGCTTCCTCCAGGTGCTCCAGTTTTCTCCCACAGTTCAAAGATGTGTTGGCTGGGTGGGTGAGCCATTGTAAATGCATAGTTTCAGGGTTAGGGTAGAGGGTGGGTTTGAGTAAGATGCTCTTCAGACTGTCAATGTGGACTAGATGGGCTGAATGGCCTCTTTCTGAGCTGTAAGGACTCAATAACAATGCCAGGGCTAAAGGGTTCAATTATCAGGGCAGGCTACATAGTCTCTCTCATGTCGAAATTTCATTAAGGGATGATTAAAGGTGTGGATGGTAGAAACCATTTCCTTGCCTTCTAATTCCATTTTGCTTTAGCCTCCTCCCTCTCTCTCTCTCTCTTTCCCTCCCTCTCCCTCACCCTTGCTATCCAGATGTGGAAGAGGATTAAGTTTGCCCTTAACAGGCTTTGCATGTAAGTTAATCCATTGGAAGACAGTGGTGATTTACGGATGGTGGTGAAAATTGCCGTTTCCAAATATGCTAGTGGGAAAGGCCATGAGGCTCCGTCTGACAGCATTTCTAGATATAATAAACTGAAACCATTTACTCTGTGGTGAAGTCAGGAAGAATTTCAGATAGCAAAAGGTCAGCTGTTTCACTTCCAAAACGCTGTTGAGGTTGCATGTTAATTGGAATTTTCAAAGCTGAAATTGATGGATTTGGGTTACACAAAGGGTCACAGAGCTAAAGCAAGTAATTGGAGTTAAGTAGAGATCAGTAACTGAATGGAGCAAACAGGCTTGAGGGGCTGAATGGGCTCATCCTGTTCTGAAGCCATACGATCACTCATTGGGTAAAGGCAGTTGCTACTTGAGGAGACGTCTCTGAACAGGGGTCACGTCTTCACGATGATCGCAGTAGATGGGGGCAGTTCAGAAAGAGATAAAAATCTTGCAGGCTGTGATCAAGACAGTTCACCAAGAACTCAGACTAGCACCTCTGATACCTCAACACTTCAATCTTTACTGAGTTTCACCAAAGTTAATCCTCTTCCTCATCTGCTGTCAGTTCTGCTTCTCCTTCTCATCAAAGTACAGATAGAATAAATTGCAGTTTGAACATCAAAGTGTACACTTTGCCCGTGGATGTGCAGAAAATTCATCTGTTAGTCATCTATAAATCAGCTCTGAATCATTTATTAGTTCCGGGAACACAGCAATGCCTTCTCTCTTTATAAGTGCTCTCCCACCATGACCAGCCAAAGCAACGTTTCCCATTCTGCCCCGAAATTATTTTCACATGTTGGAGTCCAGCTTCTGGGTGAATACCTGCGCTGGCTATCCTTCCCTAACACCATGCAAAAGACCAGCTTTGATTCATGGCTGTGACAGCCAGGACTAACAGGCTGTGAACGTAGGAATGGGACAAGGTCATTCAGCCCCATGAGCTTAATGTAGGAACATGAGAAATAAGAGCAAGACTGATCCCCGCAGCTCATGGAACTATCATGGCTAATCTGGAAGTTCAACTCCACTTTCACACCCACTCTCCATTTCCCTTAATTCCCTGAGAGACTGAAACCTGAATATCCAATCTGTCTATCGATTCTGGTAGAATCATTGAATCATAGCAAAGACCAGGAGAGACTACATTGACAAAAGAACTGCTCACACTTTCCTGCACCATGCCCAAGGCCTTGAATGTTGCGACATTTCACATGCTTATTCAAGTGCTGTTTAAAGGTTATGAGATTGCCTGTTGCAACTACTCTCCCAGGGAGTGCATTCCAGACCCCACCACCCTCTGGGTGAAGAAAGTGTTCCTTCAGTCTCCTCCAAAACTTCAGATTTCCGCCTGAAAATGTTGTCCCCTGTTATTGACTCTTTGGCTAAAGGTTTAAGCTACTTTCTATCACCCCATCCATGCTCCTCATAATCTTTTAAACATCTACCAGATCTTCCATTAGCCTTCTAAGCGACTCACCATTGCTGACTTGAAAATATATCACCATTCCTTCACTGTCACTAGGGAAAAATCCTGAAATAACTCCCCCCCGCCACGCCCCCCACCCCCACCCCCTCGCCTCACTGAAGGGCATTATGGGTCTACCTATAGCACATGGACTGCAGCAGTTCAAAGGGGCAGCGCACCACCACCTTCTCAAGGGGGCAACTGGGAATGGGCAGTAAATACTGGTCTAGCCAGTGATGCTCATGTCCCATGAGTGAATAAAAAACAGTTGCTCCATCGCAGGCAACATCCTGTCCTGCCAATCAATGAGATCACAGTTGATAGATCACCAAACTCCATCAATCCACCATCCTCCCATATCCCTCAATACATCTGGTTGACAAAAAATTATCAATCTCAGTTTCATTACAGCTGATCTGGCACCAATCGCCATTTTCAAAATACAGTTCAGAATACAACTTCTGGACACCTGCCTAAGCATCTCCTTTCACCTCAGTGTCAGACACTGCAAATAATAACCATCACAAGAAGCACCTTGGGATCTTTTGTGATGGCATATTTCAGAATACAGTTCCAAACTTCCACTGCTCTTTGTGTGAAGTGGTTCCTAATTTTACTTTTTACTGACAAGTCTCCTAGTTCTAAATTCCACAGCCAGTAGGAATAGTTCTCGATGTACTCTACCTGGCCCATTAATATAGAATCATACCGCACGGAAATAGACCCCTCAGTCCTACCAGTCCAAGCAGACCATGTTCCCAACTAAACGAGCTCCATCTGCCTGCACTTGACCCATTTCCCTCCAAATCTTTCCTGATCATGAATTTATCCAAATGTCTTTTAAACATTGTAACTATACCTGCATGCACTTCCTCTAGCAGTTCATTTCACACACTAACCACTCTCTGTGTAAAATATTGCTCCTCATGTACTTTTTAAATCTCTCACCTTGAAAATATTACGCTTAGTTTTGAACTCCTCGAGAAAAAGCCTTTTGTCATTCACCTGATCCATGCCCCTCATGATTTTATAAACCTCTACAAGGTCACCCCTCAAGCTCCTACACTCCAATGAAAAAAGTCTCATCTTTTCCAGTTTATTTTTATATCTGAAACCTTCCCATACCTGGATATCTTGATAACATCAACCAAGTCACCTGCAATGATTGACACCTGAGAAACAGTACCTGAGCAGGAGTCAGTTGTGGGGACAATCTGTCGTTATATTGTACCCTTAGCAGCACCAAACATCCCAAGGAGCCTCACATGATGATTATTATTTGCAATGTCTGACACTGAGACAAAAGAAGCTGTTTAAATAGGTGTCCAAAAGTTGACTCGAGGAAGTTGGCTTTTGGAAACAAAAAGTCTGAGATGTTTTCAGCTTAAGAATCTGGGTAGCAAAAGACATGGCCACCAATGATAGAGGAAAAGAAATTAGATATACCAACTGAACATGGTTTGGGACTGGATGGCAGGTGGGGTGGTGTTGGAATAGATGTCAATCTAATTGCTTTGTGGTCTATTCCAGCCGAGAATATTCTGGAACCTTCATTAGGAACTCGAGCAGAATATAAACTATTTATTGAACAGTGGACAAAAAGCTGAATGAATTACAGAAACGGAAACAGAAATTGGTGGAAAAACTCAGCAGGTCTGGCTACATCTGTGGAGAGAAAGCAGAGTTAATGTTTCAGGTCCAGCTCTGAAGAAGGATCATTGCTGAGTTTTTCCAGCAATTTCTGTTTTTGTTATTGAACAGTGGTTGGAGTTGGCTGGACAAACATTGGCATTTCCAACGTGTTTTCTGCTTCATACTATAGAGGATTGCCAAGATTTTGACATTCCATTAAAATGCTCAATTAAAGACTCATTACTGGCATTTGTCTTGCCTGTATTCAGACAATTACAGCCACCCTTATCCTGTGCAGATACCGGAACAAATGCCATCTCTTTACATAATAGTACAAGTATTGAATATTTTATCAAAAATAAAAGCCCGTGCACCACCATAGTTTTTAAATTAAAGTCAGTAAATTAACACGCTGACTGAGCAGAGGGGTGTAACAGAGAGAAATGTATACCCATGTACAGATAGGTTCTGGTGGATAGTGGGTGGTTCCTGTTTCTGACCTTAAGGCAGCTTTCCTGCAGGCTGGTGCTACATGTATAGCTATGGGCATCTGAAACTCTGGAGTTCAGGAAACTCCCTGAGTGCGAGAAATGTCTCACCATGGCATGGGATGCCCACATAAGGAGAGTATGACACACACAGCAAACTTAATATTCTGTTAGTCAGTCAGTTCTCCACCAGTCCTCTACATGGGAATCCTAATGCAGTCCACAAATGTTAGGGTCACCCAAAACATTGCTGCTCATGTGCTGCTTCACACCAAGCTCACCCTCTCATCCAGGGGCTTATCGAACTACATTAGCTCTCACACAAGCAGCACCTCATTCTCATCCATTGTATTCCATCTCTCCCCAACCTGCCCATCCCTATCTCTGTAACCTGCTCCAAATCTTCTCTAATAACTCAGGAAACCTGATTGGAAAGGAACAGCATTCATGGTTGAATACAGCTGCATAGCATAGCATACCTAGACTTCTCCCAGCCTGGGACAGCGTTCAGGCCCAATCCTGCTTTTTTTAATATCTAGAAAGTGCTGTCACACACACCTAAATGGTTTATTTTCTCATCACCAAATCTCCAAGGTATTTGTTTTCCATCGATTAATCACTGGTATTTCCAACTGAATAATTTATATGTGATGCCCCTTCAGAGCAGTACAAACTCTGCATTAGCTTTGTTTCTTTTTACATCCAGAAGTGCTTTCACATTCAACTCAACGGTTTTTCTTCTCAACTGAACAACCATACTTTTTTTTATCACTATTAACTACCACTAGATCTGCTTTGTGTTTTTGTTTATATTTTCCAACCGACGTGTTCAGAGATGTTATTACCCACCTTTGGAATAAGTAGAATGTGAATCCACCCTCCCAGTCCAGGGGTATGGTCACTCCCACCTGTGCCACAAGAGAGTCCCTTAGGTCTGCTTTGTGTTTTTTTCCCAAGTCTCCCCATCTCATGTAACCTTCTTCAGCCCACAGCCTTCTCTATCCTCTCCATCTCTGTAACCTCCTCCAATCACACAACCCTCTGTATCTCTGTAACCTCGTCCAGCCCCTACACCCCTTGCTATCTCTGTAACCTCCTCCAACCACACAACCCTCTGTATCTCTGTAACCTTGTCCAGCCCCTACACCCCTTGCTATCTCTGTAACCTCCTCCAACCACACAACCCTCTGTATCTCTGTAACCTCCTCCAGCCCCTACATCCCTTGCTATCTCTGTAACCTCCTCCAACCACACAACCCTCTGTATCTCTGTAACCTTGTCCAGCCCCTACACCCCTTGCTATCTCTGTAACCTCCTCCAACCACACAACCCTCTGTATCTCTGTAACCTCCTCCAGCCCCTACATCCCTTGCTATCTCTGTAACCTCCTCCAACCACACAACCCTCTGTATCTCTGTAACCTCCTCCAGCCCCTACATCCCTTGCTATCTCTGTAACCTCCTCCAACCACACAACCCTCTGTATCTCTGTAACCTTGTCCAGCCCCTACACCCCTTGCTATCTCTGTAACCTCCTCCAACCACACAACCCTCTGTATCTCTGTAACCTTGTCCAGCCCCTACACCCCTTGCTATCTCTGTAACCTCCTCCAACCACACAACCCTCTGTATCTCTGTAACCTTGTCCAGCCCCTACACCCCTTGCTATCTCTGTAACCTCCTCCAACCACACAACCCTCTGTATCTCTGTAACCTTGCCCAGCCTCTACATCCCTCACTATCTCTGGAATCTTCTCTAGCCATATAACCCCTCCTAACTCTGTAATCTTCTTCATCCCCTACAATCCTCCCTATCTTTGTAACCTCCTCCAGCCCCTACACCCCTCTCTATCTCTGTAAACGCCACAACACTAAAGATAAATTTGTTTTGCACTGTTATGTGTCACTGATTTTAATCACTCTGCCATTGGTGGTTGAGCTATAAGCTGTCTAAACTCTGTACAGTTAGCTCAGTTGGCTGGATAGCCAGATTGTGATGTAGAATAATGCTGGAAGTGAGTGTTTAGTTCCCACACTGGCTGAGGTTACGATGAAAGATTCTCCTGAGATGTGGTGACCCTTAGGTTAAACTATCACTAGTCATCTCTCTCGAAACAGAATAGTAGCCCTGTAGTCTAATGGTACTATGGTGACTTTACCTTCTATATTCTTAGATTGGTGTTTGTAGTAGAGTCTCTATATAAAGCTGATACACCGTAGTTGACAATGCAGTAAAATTACTGGACGGACTTGGTTATTTAATGAAATGTTTCCATTATACAGCTGGGTACTGGAAGTTTAAAATGGAAAAATCCAGGAAGAACTTCCAGATTTAGGAGTTTTAACAATATTATCAATGAACTAGTAATTTGGCAGTTACAATGGATTAATTAACTATTGTAACCCCTGTTGTAGTTCATTGATAAATCACAAGAGACTTAAACAATTCCTTCAGAGTGTGGAGTGGCAATGTCAACACATTTCAAAAGGAACCCATTTACAAATCACATTAAAACATTCACCACACAGACTTCAGCAATTTGCACCTGCTGTTTACTGTTCCCATTTCAACATTTGAACATACCCTTGCCTGGACCCATTCTAGTCTCAGATTTCCAAACGGCCCCTCACACAGTGTTCCTCCCTCACTTTCCCAAGTGGAAAATGAGGTGTTGTTCTTCCAGCTTGTGCTGAGCTTCACTGGGGCACTGCAGCAGGTCTGAGACATGAGATGCTGCCTGGCCTGCTGTGCTTTGACCAGCAACACATTTGCAGCTGAGACATGACGGGGCAGAGATAAGGTGAACAGCAGATGTGTTTTCCCTAGGCTGAGGGATTTCAAGGCCAGGGGGCATATTTTTAAGAGGAGAGGAGAAAGATTTAAAAATGACTTGAGGGGCAACTTTTTTGTTACAACCAGTGGTTGATGTGTGGAATGAAGGGCTTATGCTCGAAACGTCGAATTCTCGATTCCTGAGATGCTGCCTGGCCTGCTGTGCTTTGACCAGCAACACATTTGCTGCTGCCAAAGGAAGTGGTGGATGTGGGCACAGTTACAATATTTAAAAGAAATTTGGATAAGTACATGAATAGGAAAAGTTTGGAGGGATATGGGCTAAATGCTGGCAAGTAGGACTAGCTTGGTTTGGGAACACGTTCTATGTGGGCTAGTTGGACTGAAGGGTCTATTCCTGTGCTATATAACTATACATGCCTGTAAATATGGACCAATCCAAAGGATGTCGATCATCCAACTCTCAGGAATGAGGATAGGAGAAAAGACAAACAGAACCATGATTCACCAATTCCTTTTTAAAAAAAATAAATTCTGCTAAGAATATATTGCTCATCCAGTCATTCTATAACCTTAAAATTTGAACTAAGTGGGGAGAATCGGAAAGATTTCTGTAGAGCAGTTGTTTGAATCTCTGTCAAAATAAGACGAAAGGATGCTGGACCTTTCCATTTAATAAACCAACAAACTGCGGATGCTTCAGATCCAAAACTAAAGCAGAGAAACTCAGCAGGTCTGGCAGCATCTGTGGAGAGAGAAAAACAGAGTTCACGTTTACAGAACCAAAGAATAGACATACTGGAATCAAAAAATTCGCTCTGTTCCTCTCTCCGAGATACTGCCAGGCCTGCTGAGTTTCTCCAGGATTTTCTGCTCTTATTTCAGATTTCCAGCATTCACAGTGTTTTGCTTTTATTCCAGGGATCAGAGTGTTTTACCACAAGGACAGGTTAAGCAGAATGGGCCCATGTTCTCCAGAGCTGAAAGTGCGTTGCTGGAAAAGCACAGCAGGACAGGCAGCATCCAAAAAGCAGGAGAATCGACGTTTCATTCATGAGTCTCTTTTCAGGAAAGAATAGCCCGAAACGTCGACTCTCCTGCTCCTTGGATGCTGCCTGACCTGCTGCGCTTTTCCAGCAACACATTTTCAGCTCTGATCTCCAGCATCTGCAGTCCTCACTTTCTCTATGTTCTCCGGAGTTCAGAAAAATGAGAAATGAACCCCTTGCGAAGTATAAAACGCTCTCGATGGGACAAATACCTAGAGGCTACTTCCACAGGTTGAAGAATCAGTAACTAGGCCCTGATAACCTGGGCATGGAGAGCCAGGCACTTAGAACTCAAGATGAAGAGAAAGGCCTTCACTCCACAGGATCTCCAGAATCGCCTGCCCCTGGACAGCAAACTGTTTCATTGTTGAGTGCATTCGAGACTGACACTGACAAATACTTGGACATGAAGAAAATCAATGGATGTCAGGATAGGGAGAAAAACGGTCTTCATCTGGAAGATCAACCATGATTATTTCGCAGCAGGCTTGAGGAGTCACATGTCTGATTGCTGCTATTTCTGAATTTCGTAAAGACAGAGGGATTATTGGTTCATGCTCCTGCATTAACTCATGACCAATAACCCCTGTGAATTTAGAGAAGGTCATCAGCAGCGAACAGTGTTAATGCCCTGAAATACCCTGAGCAAACAACGCCCTAACCTATTATCAATATTTGAATTCTAGCCCGCTCCCCTTTCCCAAGTTGCCTAATGCTGTATGCCTTCTTAAAATACTCAGTTTCAAAGAGTAAGGCTCTAAGTAAAAAGGGAAAAAAAAAGTTGATCAATTAAACTAGATTTCACTGCAAACGTGCTCTAGGACAAATCTTTTGTTTCCTTGTTGTCCCTTTATCATCTCCTTTTGCCTTAAAAGCTCATTTCTTTAATTCTGCAATTGAACCAACCTTTTGTACTCTCAGTTTCCCCCACACTCCCTGTTTCTGCATTTGATCAAAAACAGTTGAACTTCTAATGTCTTCCAGTTTTGATGAAAGGTGAACACTGCTTCCCTCTCCCTCCACACAGACTGCCTGACATGTGTCCAACATTTTCTGAATTTTTTCTTTCTACAGTACATTGTTTTTTTTTGCAGTAACTGACAGCCACCACCTCTTCAGAACATAGATTTCAAACTCAATGCCCATCTCCTGGTCTCTGGTCAACAAAAGACAGTAATCCCATTATTTGGATCAGAACAGGGGAATGGTACAATAAAGTAGAAAACAATTCATACAATATTACAGTTCAGACTGAATAGTAGCTCGCAGATAGAAAAAGGAATTAGGGAGGCAAATGGTGCTTTGGCTTTTATTTGCTGCGACTGTACAGAGCTTTGAGGATACCATCCCATGAATATTATAGTGTTGGTTTCAATATTTAAGGCAGAATATCTTTGCGCAGAAGGCAGTATAATAAGGATTGACTGGCTTGGTTCCTGAGATGTGCGGGCTATCCTCTGATGATGGGCTCAGTAAATTGCATCGATATTCTCCTAGAGTTTAGAAGAATGAGAGGTGATTGAAATATTCAAGCATACACAATCCTGAAAGGGTTTAACAGAGTCGGGGATTCAAAAACTGGGTGTCTATGGATGTGTGTCTGTAGGTGTATGCCTGTCTGTGTTTGTGCATGTGTATGTTAGTTGTATATGTTTGTGTGTGAGTTTGTGTGCGTGTGGTGTGTATATTCATATGTGTGAGCATGTTGGTGTGTTTTTGCGTATATATGTGGGTGTGTGTAGGTAGATGGTTGTGTATGTTTATATGTGCAAGCGTATGTGTATGTATAGGTATGCGGTTAGTGTGTGTGTGTGTGTGTGTGTGTGTGTGTGTGTGTGTGTGTGTGTGTGTGTGTGTGTGTGTGTGTGTGTGTGTGTGTGTGTGTGTGTACACATGCGTTTGTGAAAACACCATCCATCTTTGCCATCTCTCATGCTATCTGCCTAGTGTCCTGTCTTGGTGAAGATGTTCATCATGTACTCCTCAGGTCTAACACAAGAATGCCAAATTTAAAGCAATTATAATAAGTTATACAATGGGATGTGTGGTTCTTAATGTCCACATTCGATCCTGTTATGATCAATTGGAAATATGGCATTCTTGTGTTTGTCCAATTGGTCAGAAGATAAAAAATATCAGCACCATGTAGCTTTTCTAAAAGATGCTGCTATAATGTTTCTCCTCGGTGTTAAATTTTCAATTACAGCAGTGACTAGACTGGTACACTACTCCGAGACACATAATAAACTGAGGGGTAAGTCTCATCAATCTCCACTTGGAAATCCATCTTTACCTCATGGCAGGCTGATTGCTGTAGTGTCAACACTATGTATTTTAAATCAGGATGCAGATTAAATTCAATGCAAGATTTCCAGGACCATTTGTTACACGTCCAGGAAAATAGCAATAATCCCCAGCTGCATGGGTGAGAAAGGAGCAGGGATCGAAATAATTGCTATCCTGAATTATTATTTCATACCAGCAACGATGTGCCAGTGGAAAAGGTTCAAAAGTAAGTGCTAACATCTTTTTGAAGAGTCTCATTATTTTTGCAAGTGTGAGTGCTTGTAGGAACTAAGCAGAAATTGTTTTGAAGCTCTGTAGCATTCAAAGGATGTTGCAGGATAGTAGGGCAGGCGTGAAGGGAAGGAGGTAGCTGCAAATAGGTGACTTACAGATGAATATGTTATGGGTTACTTCTTGCAAAGGGTATTGTTCACAGTTCAGTCTGTGCATCATATATCACCAAATTGAGCGATTACATTACAGAATATGACCTTTAAAAGGGAATTGGTGATTTTAGCCAAGGAGGACAAAATGTCAATTACAGAAAGTTATTGTAAAATTATTGTGAAATAACGTCAGATAGCAGTTATTGATTTCAGTTCTGAGTCCATACTGAGTAGCAGAGCAGCTGTAGCTTCCTATTGGTTCAGAATCTCTGGATTTAATTCCCACTCCATGATTTGAAAGGCAGTGAAGATGGTGTTTGTAATGTGGATGAACAACCTGAAAATCCTTCTAACACATCCCGACTGCAGGCAATACGAGTAGGAAGGGATTCCTGGTCAGCGTGCAGCAGAAAGGATTTTGGAGGGTCTACTCCCACCACCCATCACTCCAGACCATAACAGGCATGTGAAAGGGTGCACCAGTTCAGACTCCCTGAGCAAAGACACCAGGACTGAGGTTCGCAGCTGGGTTAATTCACACATGAAAGGTATGACACAGTTCTCTTGTGGGAGACCGGTGTCTTGCAGAATCAAAGTTGCCAATGCGAGGGCACTGGGGCTTGAGGTGTGGTCTGTAATCACCCTGATCTCACCCCCGCACACTCAGCATTGGTTCCCGTCCACAACTATCCCCGAACATACTTTTGGTCGAATTGTGCTGCTAAAGAATATTTACAGCTGAGGTAAGGAAAACAGAAATGAACCTGAATGCCACAAAGAATTATGCTGACAATGAATTCAGGATTCGGGATTATAATTTGGGCCTGACAATGAAGTACACTTGTGTGAACTGGAAGCTATGCATATTAATAAACAGGACTGTGTTCTTTGCACACAGAGTGAACATATGCACACACTGCTCCTGTTTCCACTCAACGATACAGCAGAAAGACATTTCGTTCATTTCCAAAGGTCAATACCATGAGCAGTCAAATTCATCTTCCTGGTTTAAGTACAAGCAAAGTTCAGCAGTTAACTGCCAGTCATCATATTAATGATACACTTCCATGGCAAAGCCTCTGCTAATCAGAGTCCACTTGTGAACCAACCAGTGTGCTCCTCTCACATGTTATAAAAGCTCTTTTGTCTTTACATTGGCATTCTTGCAAATTGTCCTGATGGGTGCAAGTCAAAAATGGGTCTTTGTCAGCAACACACATTGTGTCCTGCCACATGACTTGATGAAAACATTAACTTTTCCAAAAGAAGACCTCACTGTGATTTCATCTTGCCAATAGGCTGACAGAGAGAACAAGGCCACTTTATCACTTCCTGTGCTGTTGGATAATGAGTCACGTTAACATATTACACAGTCTGCTTTAACTCATTACACTCCAACCCCTCCTTCCCATGACTGATAAAAAACAATGTGTTAGTCTGATTAGATGATGCTTAGTGAGCCATCAACAATTTCTGCACGACTCTCTGATGTTCTGACAATCAATAAAAAATTTGAAGATAATGCAAAATAGAATGTTTGAATATCCTGCTCTCAGACTTTGTGAACAGAGATTAAGAAATTAAATTAAATTAGTGGATATCCCTTGAAGATTGGCACTACCTCTGTAGGACTGTGGCCCAGAACAGAAGGAAGGGGAGCAAAGGAAATAAAACTGTACTAATTATCGCTTGGGTAAAGAAACTAATTCCTGAAACACAACCCATCCTACATGTAACTATGATCCATGTGGAATAAAGTGAACATATAGCCTCCCCAGGCCGATAAGATACCCCAAAAGAACGTAACACTTCAGTGAACACCAGCCTAATTTCAGCCACCTTTTCTTTATTATTCCAGGGGACTTTGTTGACTGAACCAGCACTTATTGCCATTCCTAATTGCCCTTGAGAGGGTGGTGGGGAGCTGTCATCTTGAACTGCTGTGGTAGGTACATGTTGTGAGGGAGATCCAGCGACACTGGTGGAATAGTGATATATTTCTAAGTCATTGTTGTGGTTCTGTTCGCCGAGCTGGGAATGTGTGTTGCAGACGTTTCGTCCCCAGTCTAGGTGACATCCTCAGTGCTTGGGAGCCTCCTGTGAAGCGCTTCTGTGATCTTTCCTCAGGCATTTGTAGTGGTTTGTCTCTGCTGCTTCCAGTTGTCAGTTCCAGCTGTCCGCTGCAGTGGCCGGTATATTGGGTCCAGGTCGATGTGCTTATTGATTGAATCTGTGGATGAGTGCCATGCCTCTAGGAATTCCTTGGCTGTTCTCTGTTTGGCTTGTCCTATAATAGTAGTGTTGTCCCAGTCGAACTCATGTTGCTTGTCATCTGCGTGTGTGGCTACTAAGGATAGCTGGTTGAAACGACACGACTGGCTATCCTTAGTAACCACATACGGAGATGACAAGCAACTTGAGTTCGACTTTGACAACACTACTATTATAGGACAAGCCAAACAGAGAACAGCCAGGGAATTCCTAGAGGCATGGCACTCATCCACAGATTCAATCAATAAGCACATCGACCTGGACTCAATATACCGGCCACTGCAACGGACAGCTGGAACTGACAACTGGAAGCGGCAGATTCAAACCACTACAAATGCCGGAGGAAAGATCACAGAAGCGCTTCACAGGAGGCTCCCAAGCACTGAGGATGTCACCTAGACAGGGGACGAAACGCCTGCAATACAAATTCCCAGCTCGGCGAACAGAACCACAACAACGAGCACCCGAGTTACAAATCTTCTCACAAACTTTGAACATTTCTAAGTCAGGATGGTGAGTGGCTTGGAGGGGAACTTGCAGGGAGTGGTGTTCCCATGTAATCTAGAGGCAAGTGATCAAGGGTTTGGAAGTTGCTGCCTCAGGATCTTTGATGAATTTCTGCAGGTGCATCTTGTCAACAGTGCACACTGCGGCCACTGAGCTTTGGTGGTGAAGGGGGGAGTCATTGAAAGCGATGGATAGCGTCTATCAAATGGATGCTTTGTTCTGGATGGTATCAAGCTTTCTTAGTGTTGCTGGAGCTGCACTCACCCAAATGAGTGAGGAGCATTGCATCACACTCCTGACTTGTACATGATGGAGAGGCTGCAGATTAATCAGCTTCTGACCAGCATAATGAAACAAGACGTCCTTGCCACCAGGATATTCCTACAAACCTCCTGCCCACCACCAAAACCAGCTGCATTCCTCTCCACTAAATGGTTCAGACCATCGTAGGAAAATACCCAAGCCAAGGTTTTCTGGGCTTAGCATGTACAAGCCTAGTGGATTCTCAGTTCCTGCTTCAACTCAACATGACCCTGGACCGAACTCCACCCTGTCAGGAACCATCAACCTGTGGGCTGGACTTTCCCAGAGACCAAGAGGCGGAAACAGCATGAGAATGAGGCCATTTAGCCGGTCATATCCATGCTGGCTCATTACCATGAGCAATTCAGTCCTCTCAGCCCTACTCCGTTTCCCATCCTTTCCCAGTTTCTTCAGCTTTTATCAATTCCCTTTTGAAAGGCTTGACTGACCTGCCTCTGCCACAGTCTCAGACAGCACCTTCCAAAACCAAACCACATGCTGTGGGAAAGAGAGAGTTTCCTCAAGTAACCTTTGGTTCTTTTGTTATTCACCTTAAGTGGGTGCCCTCTGGTACTTGTCATTCTGCCATCAATGTGAATAGCTTCTATCTATCTCCTGTGTCTAGGCCTCTCATGATGTCAATGTCTGTCGAATCGCCTCTCCACGTTCTCTCCTTTTGAAACTGATAAAGCCATACAGTTCCTGAGTCTGGGAGTAACCTCAATAGCACAAGAAATAAAACAAAGGTCTGCAGATGCTGGAGGCTTGAAATAAACGAAACAGAAACTAAATGGTTTCATGGTATCGTGAATGGATCCAACCAAAGCACAGCTGTGTTTTTAAACATGCGGCCTGAATCAGGTTGTAAGTTCACTTGCTGAGCTGGTAGATTTGTTCTCAGACATTTTGTCACCATGCTAGGTACCATCTTTGGTGAAGAGAGTGTGATGCTGGAAAAGCACAGCAGATCAGGATTTCCTGAGGACAGGCTTTTGCCTGAAACGTCGATTCTCCTGCTCCTCAGATGTTGCTTGACCCACTGTGCTTTTCCAGCACCACACTCTCAACTCTGATCTCCTCACTTCCACCAGCATCAGTGAGCTTTCTATTAATGTCTCTTAAGGTGGGTGTTATCAGAGCCAGAAGAACCGGAAGTGATATCACACACCATAACAGACCAAGACACATAAATAGAAAGCGGGCACCAGCACTTCACTGAAGGCTCACTGATGATGTTACCCACTACAGTGACAAAACGTATGAGAACAAATCTTCCAGTTCGGCAAGCAAACTTACAACCTCAACCTCAACCTGAGCTACAAATCTTCTCAAAAATCACATACAGCCTGAATCCTTTAATGTGATCTCTCAGGACAACTCGGGACGGACCTTCTTGAGGCCCCTGTATCCCAGTTCCCCACCACCTCCTTCTATCTTCCAGCTGGGTAGCTGACCCACATGAGAACAATCTGCCCCCTCGCCCCTCCCCTACCCCACACACATCCTTGCCAGTTTTGCTGGTGGACACAGGGTCAAAAAGATCATAGAGCGACCTCCCAGCACCGTATTTTACTCAGTAGCAACATGACAGCTCAGTAAGGAGGAGGCACACAAACTGCTTGTACTTGTGAGGGAGTCCTGGACAACAGACTGAAGACCAATAGGAGACTGTGTGAGAGGTTTCTATACACAGAGTATACCACATGGACTGGTTAAAACACTTCGCATTGCTGTGGGCTCCATAAATTGAGGAAAATGGATTGGGGGACAGGGAGAAGAATGTTGGGAAAAATGGACCCTTGCACACAAGTTAGGGAGGTGCCAGTGTTGGGTTTGGGTGGACAAAGTCAAGCACCGGGTTACAGTCCAACAGGTTTATTTGAAAACGCAAGCTTTCAGAGCGCTGCTCCTTCATCAGGGTGAAGTGTGCCTCTGCGCCTGTCTCCACCCGGCAAAGGAGCAGCCCTCTGGAAGCTTGAGGATTCAAATAAACCTGTTGGACTGTCACCCCGTGTCATGTGATGCCTGACTTTTTACACACAAGTTGGTAAAGTGAGAATTTGGTTTACTAACAATATACACTGCAGTGACCGCCCTACAATAGAAGCCTGTGTAAGCGAGGGATTAAAGATAACTGCAGAGGTCCTCCAGCACCTGTTTGCAGGTACACATCTCTGCCTCTCCCCTGCCTCTGCGTGTGGTAACCTTTAGGCTCATGACCAACCTAGTCTGCAGCAAAGAGGACAAAAAATGCAGCCACTCACTGGGTTTGAGTTCCTTAATATTCACACGCTGGTGACTCAGATGCACGCTCGTTCCTCTAGCGGTCTACTTTGAAACCCAATGGCCAGGCTGCCACAAGGCTCTGAACATGATATTATGTGCGGAGTCAATAGGTTAAGAGCTGGATTGTTCAAACTGTGAGAAATGAGATTCATTTTCTCCCTGACCCAGTCTGCAAATTATCTCACAATTTACATCAACTTCCTGTGAACACAGCCAAACATTTCAAACAGTGTGCGGAAAAAAAAATTGGCAGCCACAACCTGGCTTCCCTCAGCTGCAAGATTCTGAGTATCGATTTCAGGTGTATGGATTTTCAGTCAGAGAGCAATTTACATACAGTCTCGACAAAAATACAACTCCTAAGGCTACAGGAGCTTGGTAAAAAGTGAAAGAACTGCAGATGCTGGAAATCAGAAACAAAAATAGAAATTGCTGGAAAATCTCAGCAGTTCCAGCATCTGTGGAGAGAAATGTTTCATGGTTCAGTGACCCTTCTTCAGAACAAGAGCTTGGTACTGGACAACCGACAAAGTACTTTAATTCTGGGATGACATAAAAACAGAATTCAAAGGACAGAAGAAGAGAAAAGGGGGAGGAAGAGAGAAAAAGCGAGAGAGAGAAAGAGAACGAAAGAGAGAGAGCGAGAAGGTAAAAGTAGGAAAAGAGTACACGCGGAGGAGAGAGAGGGAGGCAGAAAGGGGAGAGAGAAGTGAGGTGGAAACAGGGGAGATAGAGAAGGGAGGAGGAAATGGGTGACAGTGAGAAGGAGAAAATGGGAGAGCAGGAAGGAGGAAATGAGATCCACTCTCCTGCCAGTACTGAGAGTGCTGCAGTCTGAGCTGCTGTTTTTCAAATGAAGTGCATAAGTAAATATAGTGAATATAGAAGATCAGATGTTTTTCAAAAAAGAGTAGGCCATCTTCCTAATTAGTCCTCAACCAAAATCACCAAAACAAATTGCCTTGTTATTGGCATCATTTCTGATCGCTGCAGCTTACAATGTTCAAATCAGTTGCTATTTTTCCCCAGCATCATAACTGTATCCACACTCAGAACTGTTTTATTTGCTGGATAGCTCATTGTGGGCATGAAAGTGCTGTTTAAATGCAAGTTCTTCTTCCTGTCTTTACCTCAGCAGCCTACTCTGAACTCATATTTTTGCCATTAAAAGATTCTGTGTAATAATTTGACACCGAGAGAAGATCCAAAGTCACTTCGTTGGAGAAATTATCAAAAAAATTTCACACTGAGCCACGCGAAGAGATATTGCTAAAGGATGAATTAAAATCTACCTCTGATCAAAACCACTTCACGTATAATAAATCCCTCACCCAGTAAACTGTTTCAAAACCACTGAAAGACGATCTTTCTTCCTACGACTTTTCAACTCACCACCATTTCCCTCATATCTGAAGCAAAGGTAAATGGACAGTGGACCCTATCAAACTGAACATTTCCCTACAATCATAATGAAAGATTGTAAGTATTGTTTCAAAAGTGGGAGTAGAGGTAAAGGAGCTGAAGTGAGTTAGGGGAGAAATTTCAGAGCTGAGAAGGTAGGGTAGCTGAAAAAGATGGCCATGAATGGTGAAGTGAAATAAATGGTGAATTATCAAGAGTTGGAGAATTGGAAGAAGGCAGAAAGTTGAAAGGAGTGAAGGATTAGATAAAGCTGCAGTGGGAGGGATGGGTATGGATCCATAAAGGGATTTGAACTCAAAGAGGAGAACTTTGAAGTAAAATCATTGTTGGACGGGAGCCAGTATAGGTCAATAGGCACAGGGAGGTGATGGATAAATGGGACTTGGTTAAGATTCAAACAGCAGAATCTTGGATGAAAAAGTTTCAATACAAGTCACTGTTCCTCAAAAGTGAAAAAAATCAATGCCAACAATGATTGACTAGTGAAAGTCTGCTGTGCAAATGGGGGATGTCTTCAATCCACTACTGAGTACCATGACGTGCCTAATATTGACGTGAGTTTGCATCTTCGAAACCTCTGTAAGAATTACAGTTTCTGCTAATTTAATCCCAGAAAGGCCGAAATTGATTTTCCTACCCCCACTCCCAGGCATTTACAGATATTCCAGTTAAACACAAATGACAGCATAAATCCAATGAGAGCTCAGATTGTTAATGGATAGGAACAGCTCTCACAGGAGAGCAATACTGTCTGTCTATATTTTTAACTGTACAATTGTCACACCCTTTGTTCAGACTCTATAGTGAGTCTTGTTGGCCCATTGCTTCACAATAATCTACACACTTATACTTCTTTACACATTTTTATGAGTATGCAAGCTTTAAACTCAACTATTTGCCACAAAATTCCAACAAATATTCGTTCAATTAACACACTCTCATTTTGAATTTCACTGACCCCTTGTTGTATGCCTCAGAAAGAATGAAAGAACCTGCATCGTTCACAACATTAGGATCTTCCAAAGCATCTTTTCATCAATGAAATGAATGTTGACATTGTAATTTTAGCTTGATTTGATGTAATTGAAAAAAGACTGCAGCCACTTTGAGTATAGTGAGATATCAAACTGAAATGAGATACTGCTCTGATTAACTTGTTTATTTAGCTCTACGGGACAGATAATTATTGGCTTGGGTGAACTCTCGTGCTCACCTTCCAAATCCCAGCATGCGGTTTCCTGAGAGAGCAGACAGTGCCCTGGTTTGATCTCTCATCAGAAAGACAGCCCTTCTTGTCACTACAGCACTGCAGTGGGGTGCAGACCTGGACTGGGGAGTCAGGGTGAAAACAAAACAATGTTTCCACACTGACTAAGGCTCTGACACTTTCCATACAGAAGCACTGTGATGACTTGCAGGGATATGGCAGCACGTACCATAGGATCCCTACAGTGCAGAAAGAGGCCATTCAGCCCATACCAACCCTCTAGAATAGCATCCAACCCTGACCAAAACTCCCCACTCCTAGCAACCTTAGAATCCCTACAGTGTGGAAACAGCCCTTCAGCCCAACAAGTCCACACCGACCCTCCGAAGAGTATCCCACCCATTTCCCATTACTCTAAATTTAGCCCTGACAAATGCGCCTAATCTACACATCCCTATACATTATGGGCAATTTGGCATGGCCAATTTACCTAACCTGCACATCTTTGGAGTGTGGAAACTGGAGCACCCAGAGGAAACCCACGCAGTCACAGGGAGAATGTGCAAACACCACACAGATAGTCACCCGAGGCTGGAATCAAACCTAGATTGCTAGCACTGTTGAGGCAGCAGTGCTAACCGCTGAACCACCATGCCGTCCATGTAACTGAGCTATACTGCTCTGTGAGTCCCAGAGTCAATCTTTTGCCCTCAGCCAGGATAGCCACAGCCATGGCCAGAGAGCCATTTGAGTGCAAGTTGAAAGCTCATCAGGTTTCCCACTCCTGGCTATTGCCTGATTATCATTTTACTGAATATGGTTCCTGTGTGGGTGCACAATGGAGACTAGATCAGGCTGTCCTGTGATGGCCTCCATGGTCAAGTAGCCAGACAACCACTCCATTGGTCACTACACACAGAAATAACACAAATGCATCTAACAAAGAGCTTATCGCAAAGATCGCTCCACAGAAGTATCCTTTCCCCATACACTCTGTAAAGCTGATGAGGGAGAGGTGAAGCCGCAAATATATTTTCATCTCCAACGTCAATCAGTGACTTCAGGAGAGAGGAAGAGAGAAAGAGAACAGGCAAGGGAAGTAATAACCTGAAATGGCCAAGAAAGGAACTACCAGAAAGAGAGGAAGGAAATGTTGTTGAATTGTGGATAAAATATTCTCATTTCTTTCTCTATATAATGGCTTTGAAATTAAAACAGCATACAAATGTTGGGAGTGGCTGCACTGAAATAGACACCTGCTATTAGATAGAATTGACGTTTTGGGCAAAAGCCCTTCATCAGGAATCCTGATGAAGGGCTTATGCCCGAAACGTTGATTCTCCTGCTCCTTGGATGCTGCCTGACCTGCTGCGCTTTTCCAGCACCACACTCTCGACTCTGATCTGCAGCATCTGCAGTCCTCACTTTCACCTCCCCGCCATTAGAGTACAATCTTCAAGTATCAGATTTGTCTGTTTCAGGTCTGTTTTTATTTGTTTTCCAACAGTAGTGACCACATGCAGAAGCTGCTGATTCTACGTAACATTGCACAATGTGCCGACACAATTAAAGCTACAGGTTTATTGACAAATGACCAGCAGGAGAGGGAGAAACTTGATGTAACAAGAAGGCAACTGGGAATCACAAATTTAAAGTGGGCCCTGCCCTGGGTCAGTCTGGCGGGGACCACCGTCCATTTGCCTTCGCTTCAGATATAACGGGTGAGGTCAACATTGACATGGGGAGTTGAGAAGCCATGGGAAGAAAGTTCTGCTTGCAGTGGCTTTGAAACATTTTAATGGGTGAGGGATTTACGATGTATGACACGGTCTTCCCTCAGGTGGGTTGCTACAGATGTAATAAACAGATTTTGATCTCATTTATAGGTTACAGGTGGGACTGAAATATAGACACTTGGTCACATAATACAGCCCACACAGGCTCATAAAACATAGGTTATTGAGGTCAACTAGAGTACAGTAACTTTGGACTGGTGCCAGTACAATTGGGCCTGTGCTTCCTCAGACATGAATCATCTGATGGTGCAATAGAAGCTTGAATTATGGGCCTGAATTAAACATCAGTATATTACAGACGCAGGGAGCCAGTCAGAACACCACACTCAGCGGACAGCATATAGCTGCACCGTTGTACTCATATATAGAAATCGTGTAATCCAGCTGTAGATCTAACACAAATTCGGCCAAGCTGCTCCAAGCAGGATGAGGTCAGTCTCTCAAACGGGACTATGTTGGATATTAATTAAGGAAGAATAAAGAACAATGGAGCACTCAGTTGGTTTATTTAGACCCAACAGACTCTGTATTGAGACCCAGGTATATTTCCATTCAAGTGAGATTGCCACGATAATTCCAGCCAGTGACAATAGGCAGCTACTTTAATCATCGCCTTCAGGGCTTAGCCACTACATCATCAAATTTTTATTAAATTTGATCTTTTTTCGGGGGTGGAGAAAGGAAAGGTTATTGTGGTTCGCTATCTCCTCATCTTTCAGTAAAGGAAGAAATTTTTTAATATAACCTCAATGTCCCAAAGTCCTTCTATGGATAAGGAGATACTTTTTGAAGTGTATACATTGTTGTAATTCAGGGAATTGTGCCTGCTGGTTTTCACACACCTCCGAGAGAATCACAAAATCCTCAGGACAGAGGAGGAGACCATTTGGCCCATCACGTCCTGGTCAGTCTGTCTGCCTTAATGATGATTGAGGGACAATTACAGGCTAGACTACCAGGAAGGAGCATTGATCCCTCTGCAAATGAATACCTTGGGATCAACCACAACCACCTGAAATGGCAGATGAGCCCTAAGTGTAAAGTCTTATCTGAAAGGTAGCACCTCTGAAATTACTGGACTCCCCTCAATACTGCACTGGATTGGCAGTATTGGATTAAAAGCTCAAATACCTGGAGTGTGATTGAACCAATGAAGCTTTGACACAAAATATCAGAACGCTTCTCACGGAGCTATCACCAGTACCCACGAATATGACTACTGTTAATATCAGACATGAGATTTCAACATGTTTCTAGCTCAGCACAATGTGTGTCTTCATAATACACTGTACAACATTCAGCACATCACAATCTACTGAGGAGCCATCTCCAGTGTTCATCCAATATGAACATTCTGCAAGTACCCTGCACACACCTTCAAACCATTCACAGCCAATCAAGGGTTAACTGTTCTGAAATAAAGAAGATCTCACATTCTCTCATAAACATAGAAATCTCTCAAAGGTAAGGAATAGCAGTTTCTGCCCGATGAACTCAGTGACCCTGCTGAATCTCAATTTTAATAACCAGCATGTAATCAAATAAAGCAGGAACTAGAGGACAGGGAGACAGAGACAGTGAGAGAGGGGGAGGCAGAGCTAGTGACTGAGAGAGACTGAGGTAGTGAGAGAAAAAAAACAGAGACAGTGAGAGAGAAAGGCAGTAAGTGAGAGAAAGGGAGCAAGAGATAGTGAGAGCGAGGGTGACAGAGATATAGTGTGTGAGAGAGGGAGGGATACGGTGTGAGAGAGGAGAGAGAGAGATACTGAGATAGAGAGAAATTGAGAATGAAAAAAGAGATTGTGTTTAATATAGTGAGGGAGAGAGACAGGGAAAGACGGAGACAGACTGAGAGACAGAGATTGAGACAGGGAGAGAGAGAGTTGGGGTAGACTGAGGCAGAGGGAGAGAAAGGGAGACTGAGACAGAGAGAGGAGAAAACAGAGTGAGAGTGAGGGAGAGAGATTGAAATAGTGAGAGAGGGAACAAGAGCAAGAGACCCAGTGATGAGAGAGAATAATGGATAGCAGAGAGAGCAGATGAAAGATAGAAGGGGAGGGGTGAGAGGAGAAGGCACAGAAGATAGAGAGAAGGGCTGAGAGATGGAAGAGGTGAGAGAGAAAGAGAAGATTGAGGGAGCAATGGAGACCAGAGGAAGAAAAAGAGGGTGAGAGAGAAGTGGAAGATGCTTGGGTACATAGAAGGAATGGAATACATGTGTGGGTGAAGAGATTAATCCACAGTGACACAGACCAGAGACCCACCTGGGAGTGCAGAGCAGGCTTCCCCCCGGGGAAGGGGGGGGCTCGGTTCCAATGTAAAAGACCATGGAAATCAAAGGCAGCAGCCACTTGTGTCACTGTGACAGTTTGCTCTCCTGTTTGTGAGGAATAAAACCCCTCCACTCCCCAACACAGACACAGACAGACAGAGAAAAACACAGGCTCCATTCCGAATCAATTCTGCAGCCACAATAACCCCCCCCCCTCACCGGTGTACCCACCTCCCCAGCAGGGAGGGAAGTCACACTCACCATTCCAATGTGACACAGGCTGGAGCTGAAGAGGCAGAGACAGAGGCAGAGCACTGGGAGTCTGCCCATGGTGTGACACTCACAGACAGGGGATGGAGAGCGGATTGTCTGCTGTAGAATCCTACTGAAGGCGAAGCCTCCTCTCTGTCTCTGTCTCTCTTTATTCTGTCTCTGATCAGGATGGAGTTGGCCCCTCGTCGATTTCACTCCCCTCTCTTCCCCCTCTCTCTCTCTGATCAAAGTCAGCGGTCCGCAGCCACTAGCACTGGAGATCCGAGTCCTCCTCACTCTCTCTCTGTCTCCACCGACTGCTCTCAACACTCCCCCCCCCTCCAGCCCCCCTCCCTTTCTCTCTCTCTCTCAGTAATGATCCGCCCCTAAATCACTCCGGATGGAGAGAGAGCTCAACCAGAAATTGTATGCAATCCAACCTGCCCTCTGCAGGCTCTACATTTATCCACACTATGGATAACCTTCGCTTATTAGCCTTTTTCTTAATATAAAGAAATCCGTTCTGCTGTCTAAGGTAGCCCAGCGTCTGTGCAAGAGGGCTCGCTGAATATTTCCTGCAATTTTCTTTGTTTAATCTTCAGACCGCCCAACATTTCAGCAGCGGTTTCCAAAATGATTGAGACTGAGGTCCGGCTTCATTACATGAAACTCATCATCGAGGCAGAACTATTTATTTCAACAAGACTTTCTGTCTCCCTCAAATGCACTAAGATTTCCCTCAGATGAAATAATGGAAGACTGGACAGTGGAGAAGGAGAGAGAGAGTTTGGAGACCTTTCATTAGAACCCTGTTCTCTCGCCCTCAGTTGCTGACAGGTGTCCTGATATTTCCAACATTTTCTGTCTTCATTTACAAGTTCGCGGATCCCCACTATTTTTGTGTACATTAAAAGCAGAAGATTGGATGCCGGAAATCTGAAATTTAATTTTAAAAAAAACAGAAAGTGCTGGAGAAACTCAGTGGGTTTTGCAGTATTTGTGGAGAGAAAACAGAGATAATGGCTCAGGTCTAGCAAGAACTAGGAGCAGGAGAAGGTCATCCTGCCCCTTGAGCCTCCTCTGCCATTTAATACAATCGTGGATGACCTTAGCTTGGCCTTTACTCCATTTTCCCACTCTCCACAGTCTTCAACCCATTACTAATTAAAAATCTGGCTCCCTCCTCCTTGAATGTACCCCATATCCTGGCATTCACCACACCCTGGGCAGTGCATTCCATAGATACACTTCCCTTTGACAGTAGTAATTTCTCCTCCTCTGTTGTAAACCTGCTGCTCTTCCTTCTTGTTTCAGTGGACTTCTGTCACTTCGGTCAAAAGGGGATTGGACCTGAGGGAGAACTCCCACAGGGATGTGGAGCAGAGCAGGTTAAAGGGACACCTCTTTGAAAAGGGCACCGCTGACTGGATGAGTGAATGAATGTCCTGAGTTTTAGACCATTCTCCTTCCTTTTGGAGGGGGATTGAACAACGAGGACACAAGGTTGGAAAATCTTGACTTCCATTGATAGGATAAGATTAAATTAGATTACTTACAGTGTGGAAACAGGCCCTTTGGCCCAACAAGTCCACACCGACCCGCCGAAGCGCAACCCACCCATACCCCTACATTTACCTCTTACTTAACACTACGGGCAATTTAGCATGGCCAATTCACCCGAATTGCACATCTTTGGAATGTGGGAGGAAACCGGAGCACTATGGGTTAAATCACCCAGTTCCACAGCACAGAAAATGGCCCTTCGGCCCTTTGAGTCTGTGCAGTTATTCTGGTTCCATTTTCCAACACTCGGTCCGGTGTGGGAATCAATGACGGTGTATTGTTGCTTGTCCTCTCCAATGAACAACACGGTAAAGTACAGTGAAAGGCTTCAATTGTCGCCACAATCCAGTGCCATTATGAATAGTTTAAAAATAAAAAGATGTGGTTGAAAGAGAGATGTTTGCAATGTTCAGATATTTTCCTCCAGTGACCATCCAGACTAATTAGGAGCAATTGTGGCCATTTGGCTGTTCCATTTGTGCTTTGAATACAAACACACACACACACACACACACACACCCCACACACCCCCCACACACCCCCCACACACACACACCCCCCCCACACACACACACCCCCCCCCACACACACACCCTGCCCACACACCCACACACACACCCCACACACACACCCCCCACACACATACACCCCACACACACACACCCCCACACACACACATGCACCCCCCCACATACACATCCCCCCCACACACACACACACACCCCACACACACACCCACACACACACACCCCACACACACACCCCACACACCCCACACACACACACACCCCACACACATTCACCCCCCCCACACACACACCCCCCACACACAAACCCCACACACACACACCCCACACACACAACCCACACATACACCACACACATACACCCCCCCACACACACATACATACCCCACACACACACCCCACACAGACACACACACACCCCACACGCATGCACCCTCCCACACACACGCATACACACACATACACCCCATACACACACACCACACACATATACACCCCACACACATACACCCCACACACACACATACACCCTACACACATACACCCCACACAAACACGCACACAGCCCACACACACACACCCTCCACACACACACCCCACACACATACACCCCACACACACACACAAACACCCCACACATATACACCCCCCACACACACACACACCCCACACACACATACACCCTACGCACACATACACACCCCCCCACACACACACATTCACACAAATACACCCCCCCACACACACACACCCCACACACGCACCCCACACACATACACCCCCCCCACACACACACCCCACACACATACACCCCCCACACACACACCCACACACACACCCACGCACAAACATACACACACCCCCACACACCCCCCACACACATACATCCCACACACACATACACACACCCCACACACATACACATCCCACACACACACATACACACCCCACACACACACGCACACCCCACACACACATACACCCCCCACACACACCCCACACACACACACACCCCACACACACACACACCCCACACACACACCCCACACACACACCCCACACACATGCGCCCCACACACACCCCCCACATACATACCCCACACACACACATCCCACACACACACACACACATACACACCCCACACACACACGTCACCCCCACACACACCCCACACATATACACCCCACACTCACACCACACACACATATACTCCCCCCCACACACACACGCACCCCACACACGCATACACCCCCCACACACATCCCCCACCACACACACACACCCCACACACACACACACCCCACACACGCATACACACCCCACACACACATACACCCTCCACACATGCACACACTCCACACACACGCACCCCACACACACATACACCCCCCACACTTGCACACACCCCACACGCACACACCCCAGACACACATACACCCCCACACACACATGCACCCCCCACCCACACACATATATATACAGATACACCCCACACACACCCCACACACGCACACCCACACACACACCTCACACACACTCCACATACACATACACCCCACACACACACATACACACCCCACACACGCATACACCCCCCACACACATCCCCCACCACACACACACACCACACACACACACACACACACACCCCACACACGCATACACACCCCACACACACATACACCCTCCACACATGCACACACTCCACACACACGCACCCCACACACACATACACCCCCCACACTCGCACACACCCCACACGCACACACCCCAGACACACATACACCCCCACACACACATGCACCCCCCACCCACACACACATATATACAGATACACCCCACACACACCCCACACACGCACACCCACACACACACCTCACACACAGTCCACATACACATACACCCCACACACACACATATACACCCCACACACACACAGCCCACACACAAACACACACATACACCCCACACACATACACTCCACACGCACACACACCCCACACACATACACCCCACACACACACAAACACCCCACACGCACACACCCCACACACACACACCCAAACACACACACACACACACACCCCACACACATACACCCCCACACACATACAACCCACACACATACACCCCACACACACACACACCCCCCACACACACCCCACACACACACATCCCACACACACACATACACACCTCACACACACACACACACACCCACACACACACACCCCACACACGCACACCCCCCCAAACACACACCCCCCACACGCACGTACACCCTCCTCACACACACACACCCCACACACGTACATCCCACACACTCACATCACACACACACACACACACACACACACACACACACACACACACACACACACACACACACACACACACACACACACACACACACACACCCCACATACACATGCACACACACCCATCCACTGCCTTATAACCGAGCAAGAATCGATCTACCTCTGTCTTATGAATAGATTCAGTGACTCTGCCTTCTGAAGCAAACAGGGAATCAAGAGCTAAGGAACATGTTCATACTAATGCCAGGCCATTTTGGGGTGATATCGAGAAGCATCATTCCACACAAAGAAGGAGTTGGAGCTGAAAATGTGTTGCTGGTTAAAGCACAGCAGGTCAGGCAGCATCCAAGGAACAGGAAATTCGACGTTTCGGGCCAGAGCCCTTCATCAGGAATGAGGAGAGGGTGCCAGGCAGGCTCAGACCTGCTGTGCTTTAACCAGCAACACATTTTCAGCTCCAACTCCTTCTTCACCAACTTTACCCTTCACTGTGGCTGTGTGTCACTCCAATGGCTGCATTCCGACAAGAGCAGGGAGTGCAAGCAGTGGCTTGGCCAACATCTGTCCCTTGGTTAACATCACCAAAAAGAAAGGAAGTTTTTAATAATAGGGTGTGGGGGATCTTGGTGTGCATGGAGTCAGGCATTGAGTTGGCCCAAAATACAACTGAGTTCAATGTTTTCCATCCCTTTGCTCTCTCCAGTAATTCCCACAGTAAAGAAAACTCTTCTTGCTGAACGCATCTTCTTTCTTCACCATTCAGTGGCCTAGCCAGTTTGCTGGGTGGTGGGTGGTGGGTGGTGGATGGGGTGGGTGGGTAGACAAGTAGTACTGGCATGGTCATAACTCCCTCTATTCATTCAAAGTTTGTGAGAAGATTTGTAGCTCGGGTGCTCGTTGTTGTGGTTCTGTTCGCTGAGCTGGGAGTTTTTGTTGCAAACGTTTCGTCCCCTTTCTAGGTGACATCCTCAGTGCTTGGGAGCCTCTGAAGCGCTTCACAGGAGGCTCCCAAGCACTGAGGATGTCAGCTAGAAAGGGGACGAAACGTTTGCAACAAAAACTCCCAGCTCGGCGAACATCCCTCTATTCATTATGTGATTGGCCAACATGGCTCCAATAGATGCCTTCCATTTGCCCCCTTTATGCTTCCAATACTTGTGTTTGGCCACAGGGTTGGATCTGCAAACGTTTGGTTCCCATCAGCCCTCAGACTGACTGTGTCAGCATGAGCCAGTTCCTAGTTTGTTATACTCCAACCTCACCCCCACCAGCCACATCCACCAGAACGTTAGCTGGGTCCATCTCCAAAATTAGAAGTGTAACATTTCCTAAAACCCTGTGACTTTCAGTATCGTGGTTCTTACACTGTCTCATCTCCTGAGTACATCGTCCTGTCCCAATATTAACATTCTCAGCCATGTTTTCAAATCCCTAGGTGACCTGCCCTCTCTGTCATTGTCATCTCCTTCAACCTAATCTCCTTCAACCCAACAAACCTTTTCAAAAACAATTAGGGATGGATACTAGACGTTGGCTTTGTCAGCGCTTCTGACATCCCATCAACGAATAAAAAGATCCATGCTTCTCTAATTCTGGTCTCTCAAACATCACCCAATTTAATTACCCCATCATGGGTGGCTATGCCTTTAATTCTGGAAAGTTCCTTCCTTCACCGATTTCCACTCTGCTTCTTTTGCCTCCACAGAATCATTCCTCAAAAACCTACCACTGATCAAAGTTAAAAATCACACAACACCAGGTTATAGCCCTGCAGGTTTATTTGGAGGCACCATCTTTCAGAGTGCTGCTCCGTCATCAGATTGTTGTGGAGTATGCACAACCTGGAGCAGCACTCCGAAAGCTAGTGTGTCTCCAATTAAACCTGTTGGACTATAACCTGGTGTTGTCCACCTCAGTTCAACAGCGGCACCTCCACGTCATGACTACCACTGAACAAGCCATGTCCAGCCCTAATGCCTTCTTACCTTACTCTGTCCTAGGTTTGGTTTGATCATCACTTCTGCACAGCATCTCAGTACGTTCTGCCATGTTAAAGGGGCTTCATAAATGTACCTTTTTGTTGAAGTGAATCTCCATACAACATTTTCCTTCCCATTGTTATTGCCTCTTTCAAATCTACTCACGCCCCACCCCCGAACCTACTACTGACCTTCCGACCACCCCCTCCCATTTTTTAACCCACATTCTGAAAAGTCCAAAGCAAACTCGATTGAGTTTTTTGAGGAAGTAACCAAGAAAATTGATGAGGACTGAGCGGTAGACCCAGTTTACCTGGACTTTAGTAAAGTTCTGCATGGTAGACTAATTAGTAAAGTTCGGGATTCAGGGTGAGTTGCCAATTGGATGTAAAATTGGCTTGATGATTGGAGACAGAGGATGGTGTTGGAGGCTCACTTTTCGGACTGGAGATCTGTTACCAGCGGGGTTCCACGGAGAATGGTACTGGGTTCACATTTATTGGTCATTTATGTAAATGATTTGGATGGGAATTCAGGAGGAATGGTTAGCAAGTCAGTGGATGACACCAAAATTGGTGATAAAATGGACAGTGGAGAAGCTTACCTCAGATTACAAAGAGATCTTGATGAATTGCTTGAATGTGCTGAGGAGTGGTAGATTCAGGTTCATTTGGATAAGTGCAAGATGCTGCATTTTGGTAAAACAAGCAAGAGCAAGACTTATACAATTAACGGTAGGGCCCTGGGTAGTGTTGTAGAACATGTAGCGACCGAAGGGGTCAGGTACATAATTGTTTGAAATTTGCGCCACATGTAGACAGGGCAGTGAAGAAGGCATTTAGCACACTAACCTTCATTGCTCAGACCTTTGAGTATAGGAGTTGGGATGTCGTATTGAGGTTGTCCAGGATATTGGCTAGGCCTCTTCTGGAGTACTGTGTGCAGTTCTAGTCTCCCTGCCATAGAAAGGATATTATTAAACTGGAGAGGGTTCAAAAAAGATTGACCATAAGAATCAAAAAAGAATGGTGGGTTTGAGTTATAAAAATAGGCTGGAGCCTTGGTGGTTAAGAGGTGACCATATAGAGGTGTATAAAATCCTGAGGGGTATAGATGAAGTAAATAGCAAAGGCCTTTCCCCTAAATTGGGAAATTTCAAAACAAAGGGGCATTTTAAGGTAAGAGAAAAACGTTTTGAAAAGGACATAAGGGAGACAGTTTAATGCAGGGCATGGTTCATGTATGGAATGAGCTGCCAGAAGAAATGGTGGATGCAGGTACAGTTACAGCATTTAAAAGGCATTTGGACAGATACATGAATAGGAAAGGTTTGCGGGGATATGGGCCAAATGCAGGTAAGTGAGATTGGATTAGTTAGGGAACATGGTTAGTGTGGACTAGTTGGTCTAATGTGTCTGTTTCCGTGCTGTATGACTGTATGACTCTAAAATCTTGGAAAATTTTAGAGACTAATATTAACAAGTAAAAAAGTAAATGGTCTACCCAGGAAAATATCACAACATCGGTAATGATTAGATTAGGTTCCCTACAGTGTGGAAACAGGCCCTTCGGCCCAACCAGTCCATACCGACCCTCCAAAGAGTAACCCACCCAGACCCATTTCTCTCTGGCTAATGCACCAAACACTATGGACAATTTAGCGTGGCCAATTCACCTGACCTGCACATCTTTGGACTGTGGGAGGAAACCCACACAGACACAGGGAGAATGTGCAAATTTCACACAGACAGTCACCCGAAGCTGGAATCGAACCTGGGACCCTAGTGCTGTGAGGCAGTGGTGCTAACCTCTGAGCCACTGTGCCACCCTAAGCCATTTTTTACATCATGTTGTCACAAGAACAAAACCATTCAGTCCCTGCTGCCTGTTCTGTTGTTCAATGAGATCAGAGCTGATGGACATATGTAATCAACAAATTATAGAACCCCTACATTGCAGAACAAGGCCATTCAGCCCATCAAGTCTCAACTGACCCCTCCAAAGAGTTCCAACCTTAACCCATAACCCCACATTTCCCAGGGCCAATCCAGCTAATCTGCACATCTTTGGATTATGTGAGGAAATTGGAGCACCTGGAGGGAACCCACAGAGACACGGGGCGGGGCGGGGGTGTGTATATGCAACCTCCACACAGACATCACCCAAGGATGGAACTGAACCCAGGTCCCTGGTGCTATGAGGCAGCAGTGCTAACTGTTCTGCTGTCTTTAGAAATTCAAGTCAAATATGAAACTTCACAATCCCTTAGTTAACAAAAGTGGCAATCTCAAGTTTAATATTACCAATAGATTTTTACATGCACTTCCTTCAAATGAAACACGATATCTTAAAGAAACACCATGGCTTTGTTGGCCCTCCTTGTATCACCAATAGCAAAGTGTAACGTGTTATTTTTAAAAAGGCCAGGAAGGTAAACGATTTGTGGAGCAACTTGCTCATAAACGATGCTGTAATTGTGAGTCAGCTCTTCTGTCAGCAGTTGTCAAACAAGCCCGGCTGTTTACCCAATCACAGCAGGTCGTTCAGTAGCAGAGAAGCGTGAGGTGTTAGAACCCTGGGAGGAATACCCAAGCAACCTAATATACTGTGACAGGTGTCAAAACAGAGGAGGGTGAACATCCAATTGATTGCGAGCTGCAGTTGACTTGCTAATTAGCACGTCTAGTCAGTGTGGGGCACCAAACAAAGTAAATGAGATGCTGAAACACGAAGGGAGCTTTTATGTGTTACTGTACCTTTAAAACTGGGAAAACTCTTCCAATGCACTTCACGATTGGCCAGCCTGTTCGTGAAGGGGAGCTGAAATCTGGGTCACCAGAGGCACCAGGAAGTGTATGATCCAGGAGAAAGTCAAAAGTCACACGACCCGGGTCATAGTCCAACAGGTTTATTTGAAATTGCAAGCTTTTGTAGCTCCCACTCCCCTCCTAGCTGCCTGAGGAAGGAGAGTGGGGGGATGGGGGGATGGGGGGGGTGGGGAGGGGGTGTGGGGAGCGGTTCTGAAAGCTTGTGGTTTCAAATAAACCTGTAGGACTATAACTCAGTGTCCTGTGATTTTTGACCTTGCCCACCCCAGTCCAGCAGCGGCACCTCCAAGTCAACACAGGAGAAGTGAAAAATCACCCAACAGCAGGTTATAGCCCAACAGGTCCAATTGGAAGCACACTAGCTTTCGAAGCGTCATTCCTTCACCAGGTGATATCTAATCACCTGAAGGAGCATCGCTCCGAGAGCCAGTGTGCTTCCAATTAAACCTGTTGGGCTTTAACCTGGTGTTGGGTGATTTTTCACTTTGTACACCCCTGTCCAACACCGGCATCTCCAAACACAGGAGAAAGCTGCTGAGCCCCAGAAAGGGTGTGTAGGCTTTCTGAAGAGGTCCCCCAACACACCCTGCCCTTTCCCCAGCATTCTGTTCCCCTTTTTGTGCATTTCTCCATTTCACAGTTCGGTTTGAGGGGTGGGTGTGAAAAAGGGTCTAAGAGGAGGTGGAGAGACACAGAGAGAGGTAATTCTGGAATATGAGGATTTGGAGATGGCATGGGGGAACAGAAGAGGGATAAGAGGGAGAGTTGTGGTTGGTGATTGACAAGGCAAGAGGTAACAGTGATGGGAACCATAAAGCAGGAGGTAATTATGCAGAGTTGAGGACCTACTGAAGATTTCCAGGTCCATATCATACAGCCCTCTGATTAGTAATGTGTTCAGTCTTGTTTATGATGAGGGAGTGGAGTGTAAGCGCTGGAGGGGACACAAGCAATGCCATGTGGCTGATTCAGCAAGAGGAGATCTTTAACATACCCTTAAGGATGTGGCCTGCACTGGCTGGTCCAACGTTTATAGTCCTCTCTCATTATCCTCCTGAAGGTATTAGTGAACATTCAGATGACAGATCCCTCCACAATGCTGTTAGGGTGGGAGACCCAGGGTTTTGACCCAGCAATACTGAAGGAGCAGCGATGTATTTCCAAGTCAGGATGATGAGTGGCTTGGAGGGGAACTAGCATGTGAGGCGAACTTGTAGAGAGAGTTAGGATGTTAATTATTGTTGTAAAAGATAAAACCTGAATAGCAGTTTAAGGTAAAGTGCTATCAACAGTCAACAACAGCTTGTATTTAATGTGGCAAAAAACATCCTCGAGGTACTTTTCCAAGAGCATTCCTAGACAAATTGTGACACTGAGTCCCTTGAAGAGCTGTTAGAAGTACATATCAAACAAATTTGTAAAACAAGGGAGATTAAAAGTCTTGGAATCACTCACGAAACATGCAGATAATTTAATTTCCCCCCAACTCTTCCGACTTTACTGAGAACATTTATTAGGAGGTGCATAACAAACCATTTCAAACAATTGTAGTCAAATTCAACTTGCCTTTCCATTCATCATAGTTGCCACAATGTAATTCTAACACTTAATATTTATTCTATACGTCCCATGCCAAATATGGTCTGAAGGCAAAGGATTTGAAATGTAATTCTGCACAAAGGGTAAAGAAATACATTTTTCTTTATGCAAAATCCTTTGAAACTTCAAACTTCCTTCTGCACAGAAGTTCATCAATACAATTTCAATACCCTTCGTGCTCACAATAAACACGGTCATTTTACAGATGCAATGTATTGATCACTTTCCTTAGCTCTACCTCTAGAGTGCAGTGGTAGAGCCCCTACCTCTAAGCTAGGAGGCCAAGTGCAAGTCCCATCTGCTCCAGAGGCATGTCGTAAGAAGATGGACAGGACAGGATGGTTGAAAAGATCTTTCTCCACCTCTTACACTTTCATTGACACATGATCCTGTTTTTCTGAAGGGTTTGAGGCTTTTTTGCTGATCCCCTTTTCCATAGCCACCCAGCAAGTTCTGTCAACATGAAGATGAAGTGATTTTGTGTTAATCCTTTCAAAGAATGGATTGTTTTTCAAAGAATGGACTGTTGCTTGCTCTGTCTGGTGTGCAGGAGCTAAACTAGGATATGGTAAGAGGGCGCAGAGGCAATTTGCCAGGATGTTTCCTGGAGCAGAGAGTTTTGATGATGAAGAGGGATGGGACAGATTGGGGTTGTTTAATGATGCTCATTCTGAGTGTCAATGCAGACATGATGGGCTGAATGGCCTCTTCCACAAGACCGTGAAATATAGGATCAAAATTAGGCCATTCGGCCCATTGAGTCTGCTCCACCATTCAATCATGGCTGGTGTGTTTCCCAATCTCATTCTCCTGCCTTTTCCCTCTAACAGCAACAGAAATTACTGGAAAAGCTCAGCAAGTCTGGCAGCGTCCATGGCGAGAAATCAGAGTTTAAGGGTTCGGGTCCAGTGACCCTCCCTCAGAATCTCAAAAGGATTCTCCCAGTAAACCTTGATCTCCTCACTAACCTATCTATCCCTGTCTTAAATACACTCAATGACTTGGCCTTCACAGCCCTCTGTGGCAATGAGTTTCACATCCTTAGTAATAGAAACATCTTCTCCATGTTCAGTCTGTCCAGATCTCTCAAAATTCTGTACCTTTCAGTGAGATCCCTCCCTCTTCCTTCTAAACTCCATTGACTACAGACCCAGTGTCCTCAACTACTCCTCACATGACAACCCCATCATGCTCAGGCTTATTCTTGAGAGCTGCCTCTGGACTTCATCCAAGACCAGTTATATTAGACTTAAACTCTGCTTTTCTCTCTTTGTAAATGTTGCGAGACTTGCTGAGTTTCTCCAGCACCTGCCAGTTTGCATGACAGTTCTGGCTGCTATCCAGGCATCCTTGATAAACTGAAAATGTGTTGCTGGAAAAGTGCAGCAGGTCAAGCAGCATCCAAGGAGCAGGAGAATCGACCTTCCTGAAGAAGGGCTCATGCCCAAAACGTCGTTTCTCCTGCTCCTTGGATGCTGCCTGACCGGCTGCGCTTTTCCAGCAACACATTTTCAGCTCTGATCTCCAGCATCTGCAGTTCTCACTTCATCACTGATAGACTGTCAGGGGAGAGCAGGGATAGGGCTGTGATAACATCGATCCCTCCACACTCACTGGGTTGTGTTACAAGATTAGGGCGGCACGGTGGCACAGTGGTTAGCACTGCTCCCTCACAGCGCCAGAGACCCGGGTTCAATTCCCGACTCAGGCGACTGACTGTGTGGAGTTTGCACGTTCTCCCAGTGCCTGGGTGGGTTTCCTCCGGGTGCTCCGGTTTCCTCCCACAGTCCAAAGATGTGCAGGTCAGGTGAATTGGCCATGCTAAATTGCCCGTAGTGTTAGGTAAGGGGTAAATGTAGGGGTATGGGTGGGTTGCGCTTCGGCAGGTCGGTGTGGACTTGTTGGGCCGAAGGGCCTGTTTCCACACTGTAAGTAATCTAATCTAATACCAGTTGCTGCAGGTGAGAACTCATTCAGCAGCGGTGAACACGTCGGCCGAATGTGGTATCTGCAGTGCTGTGTGTTACTGGGCCAGCCTGGCACTGAGACAAGGTGGCAGAATGTGGCCAGCGCTGGGCCAACTCAACACCTCCCCCACCACCTCAGGGGCGGCAAGTAGGGGACGCAAAGTATTCTGAACGTTTCACAGAGTCACAGCATGAGAGGAGGATATTCATCCCATCACATTTTCAATGGCTCTCAGAATGGCGTTGTACCAATTTCCTGCTTTTTTCTCATATCCTTGAATACTATTTCCGTCTTGATTACTGCACTAAACCTGCTGGGGCATTTGGATGGGTATATGAATAGGAAGGGTTTGGAGGGATATGGGCCGGGTGCTGGCAGGTGGGACTAGATTGGGTTGGGATATCTGGTCGGCATGGACGGGTTGGACCGAAGGGTCTGTTTCCATGCTGTACACCTCTATGACTCTATGCCTCCAAATAGCACCAGCTCTCTGGTGCAGTACTGGGAGAGTGCTGCAGTGTTGCCTTTCAGTGGGACTTTAGACTGAGGTCTCATTTCTGTTAAACACATTAAAGAATCCATGTCACTACAGTATTTTGAAGAAGGGCACAGTTCACCCCTCAATCAACATCAGAGAAACATTAACAGGCCATTACCGAATTACTGCTTGTGGAATCTTGCTGTACACAAATTGCTTGCCGCTGTTTCTACATTACATTGAAACATATTGGAACATATGTTTCAATGTAATGTAGAAACATTAGATCAGCCCCTCAAACCTGTTGCACCATTCAATGGGTTCATGGCTGATCTGGGGCCTTAGACCTATCTTCCCACAGCTACCTGGACTACACCTCCTCCCACCCTGCCCCCTGTAAAAACTCCATCCCATATTCCCAATTCCTTCGTCTCCGCCGCATCTGCTCCCAGGAGGACCAGTTCCAACACCGCACAGCCCAGATGGCCTCCTTCTTCAAGGACCGCAGATTCTCCCCAGACGTGATCGACGATGCCCTCCACCGCATCTCCTCCACTTCCCGCTCCTCCTCCCTTGAGCCCCGCTCCTCCAACCGCCACCAAGACAGAACCCCACTGGTTCTCACCTACCACCCCACCAACCTCCATATACAGCGTATCATCCGCCATCATTTCCGCCACCTCCAAACGGACCCCACCACCAGGGATATATTTCCCTCCCCTCCCCTATCAGCGTTCTGCAAAGACCACTCCCTTCGTGACTCCCTCGTCAGGTCCACACCCCCCACCAACCCAACCTCCACTCCCGGCACCTTCCCCTGCAACCGCAGGAAATGCAAAACTTGCGCCCACACCTCCTCCCTTACTTCTCTCTAAGGCCCCAAGGGATCCTTCCATATCCGCCACAAATTCACCTGCACCTCCACACACATCATCTATTGCATCCGCTGCACCCGATGTGGCCTCCTCTATATTGGGGAGACAGGCCACCTACTTGCAGAACGCTTCAGGGAACACCTCTGGGAAGCCTGAACCAACCAACCCAACCACCCATGGCTCAACACTTTAACTCTCCCTCCCACTCCACCGAGGTCACGCAGGTCCTTGGACTCCTCCATCGCCAGAACATAACAGCACGACGGTTGGAGGAAGAGCGCCTCATCTTCCGCCTGGGAACCCTCCAACCACAAGGGATGAACTCGGGTTTCTCCAGTTTCCTCATTTCCCCTCCCCCCACCTTGTCTCAATCGATTCCCTTGAACTCAGCACCGCCCTCCTAACCTGCAATCCTCTTCCTGACCTCTCCGCCCCCACCCCACTCCGGCCTATCACCCTCACCTTGACCTCCTTCCACCTATCACATCTCCATCGCCCCTCCCCCAAGTCCCTCCTCCCTACCTTTTATCTTAGCCTGCCTGGCACCCTCTCCTCATTCCTGATGAAGGGCTTATGCCCGAAACGTCGAATTTCCTATTCCTTGGATGTTGCCTAACCTGCTGTGCTTTAACCAGCAACACATTTTCAGCTTTGGCCCAGATCTCTTTCCTTCATAAAAGTTAATCGATCTCAGATTTTAAGATTTAAAAATTAACACTGGATTACAACTGGGATTATGCTTCAAACATACTTAACTGTCAGGAAAGCTCTTTTGAATGTCTTGTGACTGCAAACGATGTGGGTTTTTCTTTATTTGGATATTCCACGGGTCTCTCTTTCTCTGGAAAGCCACTTAAGTTTACATCTGCATCAGCCCTCCTTTTAAAAACACACTTGGAATTATAAATTAGCAATATCCACAGGATTTCAGGGCTCTGATCAGTTGTAACACCTTCTGTTCACCCCTTATCCCTGTGTTCATTGACCTACACTGGCTCCCTGCTCAGCACTGTAGACCATTGCTATTAAATGGTCATGAGTGATTCTTAACCTTGTCTCTCCCCTACCCCTGCAGGCATTTCCAGCCATATGAACCTTTGAGGAATTTGAGCTCTGAAAATTCTGCCCTCTATTATTTTATCTGACCCATTAATGCTCTTGAACTGTCCATCCAACCTCTCCTCTCATTTCTCCTTTAACCTTGCCCTTTGACATAGCGCCTGCCCTGAGACCTCCTGGGCACCACATTTTGCTGCGTTAGCCCCTGTGAAGCTTCATGAACATCATAACACCGGCAGATTCGATCTTGCTCTTATAGTGTCAGCCCTGACCTGGTCCAGCTAGTAACAGAAAACCAAACACTCGATTGTTTTGGAGGATAGTCAGCTGGCTCTTCCCTGAGACATTGGTTTCACTGAAGGCAGACGAGGGGAAAATGGCCGCACAATCAGTAACAGAGACCGGGTCAGTTGAAGGGTCAGTAACGAGGGGGCATTGTCGTGAAGTGAAAGGCAGGAGGTTTGGGGGGGATTGTTTTCACCCAGAGATTGGCGGAGGGCTACAATACACAGCGTGGGAGGGCAATTGAGATGGGAAACCTCGCAGCCTTTAGGCAGGACTTGTCTGAGCACTTGAAACATTACAGCAGTCAAGGTTATGGGTCTAGTGTGGGAAAGTGGGGCTAGTGTGGGTCAGAGTATGTTTTTGCAAGTACAGTCAATGGGCTGAAGGGTCTCTTCTGTTTGTACGATTTGATGAGTCTAAGATAAAGACACATTTTGTGAAATGACATCTGCAGAATGAGCACTTCTTTATTTACGGCTGTAGGAAACACCTACTCCAGTATTCATCAGCATCTTCTGTACTTTTTGGGCACTGTATTTAATTCACTTTTAAAAGCTGATCTAATCGGGGACTTGTCGCTGTTCATTCATTGCAAAAGGTAATTCCCAGCCAGAGCTAATTAAAAAGATGTATATTTACATTGGGAAAGAAAGGGACAGAAGCTGGACAGTTAGACCACTCATAGGGGACGGACTGGTTTAGCTCTGAGGGGATTGACTGCCTGAAGAGATATCAAGGATTCTCAGGTTTGAAAGAGGAAGCTGCCCTCATACTCTCAACACGTGGGGAAACTGTGCAAATAGACACCTTCAAGTCATCACCAGGAGGTATAGGGCTGAGAGATGTGTGAATGATGGTAGCACTGTAATTCAGAGGATAACAGCTTCAAATCCAACACAGTGGCTGATGAAGTTAAAACTCAATGAATCGCAATTATAAAAGTTGGATTCAGTGACGGTGACTGTGACAAAGTACCACAGTTGTGCCATAAACCCAGCGGGTTCACTAATGCCCTTTTGGGAAGGGAAGCTGCCATCCTTACCTGGCCTGGTCTACATGTGACTCCAGACCCACGACAATGTGGTGGACTCCTACCTGCCCTCTGGAATGGCCGAAAACAGAGCCGGCGCCCGTTAGAGAGAGATATGGTTAGGGGGAGGTTCAAATGTGCCAGAGCGATGATGAGCGGAGGCTGAGTGAGGTCAGACTGGCAGGCGGCTGTGTTCCCAGGGCGGATGGCGGTCTGTGTGTCTTCCTGTGGGGCTGTTGTGTTCCTGGGGGGGGGTGTTCCTGTGTGTTTTCCTGGGGGCTGTATTGCCAGGGGTGTGTTCCTTGGGGTGGAGGGGCAATGTGGGAGGTGTTCTTGGCAGGTGTACCCCTGGAGTTGTGTTCCTGGGAATGTGTTACTTGGGGGGGTGGGGGGTATTCCTGTGTATACTCCTGGGGGTGTGCCTGCAGGGTTGTGTTCCTGTGGTTGGGGGGGGGGGGCATGTTCTGGGGGGGGGTGTTTCTGGGGGGTGTGTTCCTGGGGGGGGTGTTTCTGGGGGTTGTGTTCCTGGGGGGGGGGGGGTGTTTCTGGGGGGTGTGTTCCTGGGGGGCGGGGGTTGTTCCTGGCAGGTGTGTTCCTGGGGTGTGTTTCTGGGGAGTGTTCTTGGGTGGGGGGTGTGAACCTGGGGGGTGTTCCTGGGGAGGTGTTCCTGCGGGGAGTGTTCCTGGGGGTTGTCCCTGGGGGGGTGGTGCTCCGGGGGGGATGTCCCTGGGGGGGATGTCCCTGGGAGGGGGTGACCCTGGGGGGTGTTCCTGGGGTGGTGTTCCTGGGGATATGTCCCTTGGGGGGGTGTTCCTGGGGGGGTATTCCTGGGGGGGTATTCCTTGGGGGGGCTGTTCCTGGGGTAAGGTGTTCCTGGGGGGGGGGTTATACTGAGGGCTGTTCCTGGGGTAAGTGTACCTGGGGGGGGGGGGTGTTCCTGAGGGGTGTTCCTGGGGGGTGTTCCTGGAGGGGTATTCCTGGGGGGGGTGTTCCTGGGGGTGTGTGTTCCTTGGGGGTGTGTTCCTGGGGTGTGTGGTCTTAGGGTTGGGTGTTCTTGGGAGGTGTTCCTGGAGGGGTTTTCCTGGGATTGGGTTCCTGGGGGGTGTGTTCCTGGGTGGGGTGATCCTGGAGGGTGTTTCTGGGTGGAGGGGGTGTTCCTGGGAGGGGGGAGGGTCCTGGGGGGGATGTTCCTGGGGTAGGGTATTCCGGGGGGGGAGTGTTTCTGAGGGGGGTGTTTCTGGTGGGGGGTATTCCTGGGAGGGTGGGGTGTCCCTGGGGGTATGTTCCTGGGGGTGGGTGTTCCTGGGGGTTGTGTTCCTGGGGAAAATGTTCCTGGGAGGGGGGTGTTCCTGGAGGGGTATTCAGGGAGTGTGTTCCTGGGGGGTGTGTTCCTGTGGTAGAGTGTTCCTGGGGGTGGGTTCCTGGGGTAGGGTGTTTCTAGGGAGTGAGTTTCTGGGGGAGTGTTCATGGGTGGGTGGGGTGTTCCTTGGGGGGTGTTCTTGGGTGGTGGGGTTGATCCTGGGTGGGGGGGCGGGTCCTTGGGTAAGTGTTCCTGGGGGTGGGTGTTCCTGGGGGGGGTGTCCCTGGGGGAGGTTTTTCTGGGAGGGGGTGTTCCTAGGGGGTGGGGGGTGTTCTTGGGGGCGGGGTGTTCCTGGGGTTGGTGTTCCTGAGGGGTGTTCCTGGGGGGTGTGTTCCTGTGGTATGGTGTTTTGGGTTTGGGGGGGGTGTTACTGAGGTGTGTTCGTGGGGTAGGGTGTTCCTTGGGGGTGGTGTTCCTGGGGGTGTGTTCCTGGGGGGGGGTGTTCCTTGGCGGGGGGGAGTTCCTGGGAGGGGTGCTCCTGGGGGATGTGTTCCTGGGGGGATGATCCTGGGGTGGTGTTCCTGGGGGGTGGTGTTCCTCAAGGCTGTGTTCGCAGGGTTTGTTCCTGGGGGGTGTTTCTTGGGGTGTGTTCCTGGGGGGGCTGTTCCTAGGGGGGGGTGTTCCTGGGGTGTGTGTTCCTGGGGGGTGTGTTCTTGGGGGTGGTGTTCCTGGGGATGGGGGTGTTCCTGGGCGGAGTGTTCCTCAGGTAGGTTGTTCCTGGGGGGTATGTTCCTCGGAGGGGTGTTCCTGGGGTAGGGTGTGCTCCTGGGATTTGTTTCTGGGGTGAGGGGTCAGGGGGTGTTCCTGGGGGCTGTTCCTGGAGGGGTGGGGTATTCCCTGGGGCTGTTCCTGGAAGTTCTCTTCCCAGGGGTGGTGGTGTGAGGGTTAGCCTGAATTGCAGCACAATGGGGGCCTCAGTGTACGCTGGATTTCCTTGGGACCAGTTTGAGGTTCAAAGGTCCTTGAAACTGACATCAGCAGCCAGCGAAGTCATAGAAATGGACAGGTCGGAACAGACCCTTCGGTCCAACCCGTCCATGCCGACCAGATATCCCAACCAAATCCAGTCCCACCTGCCAGCACCCGGCCCATATCCCTCCAAACCCTTCTTATTCATATACCCATCCAAATGCCTCTTAAATGTTGTAATCGTACCAGCCTCCACCACATCCTCTGGCAGCTCATTCCATACACGTACCACACTCTGCGTGAAAATGTTGCCCCTTAGGTCTCTTTTATATCTTTCCCCTCTCACCCTAAACCTATGCCCTCTAGTTCTAGACTCCCCCACTCCAGGGAAAATAATTTGACTATTTATCCTAACCATATCCCTCATGATTTTATAAACCTCTATAAGGTCACCCCTCAGCCTCTGACGCTCCAGGGAAAACAGCGACTAAAAGATGGCTGAACAGTTGTGAGGGGAGGTCGCCTCATTCCACCTTCCTCAAGATGATCAGTATTAGTGTGAAACCTGGCCACTCTGTGGCAACACCAAATCAACAGCATGAACAGGTCATTCGGACCCATTAATCTCAGCTCCGTTCTGTGTGTTAACTAATCATCAATCCGTGCAAATACATGAAACTCCAGTATCCGGAGCTCCGATCCTGTACCAGAGCCTGTCATGTGGCACTATCAAGTGCCTTCTGAAAATCCAAACACAGTTCCCTTTTATTAGCTCTGTTTGTCACGTCCTTTCAGAACACCATCAGGTTTGTGAACGCACCGTTATTAAACCCTGTCACTGGACCTTCGGGGCACAAGGTATTTATCCCCTGATGGAGAGTGGCATAAAAAGGAATATGCTGCAGGAACTCAGCAGGTCTGGCAGCATCCTTGGACAGAAAGCAGCTTTAACATTTCCACTCCAGAGACACTTCCGCAGAACTAACAAACTCAAACATTCTTCAGCGTTTGTTTGTGCTATAGATAGGGTCCATTCCCCGATGGTGATGTATAGTGGGCATGTCCCCCGATGGCAATATATAATGGGCCTATACCCCGATGGCGATATATAATGGGCCTGTCCCCCGATGGCAATATATAATGGGCCTATACCCCGATGGCGATATATAATGGGCCTGTCCCCCAATGGCAATATATAATGGGCCTATACCCCGATGGCGATATATAATGGGCCTGTCCCCTGATGGGTGATGTATAGTGAGTCTGTCCCCCGATGGTGATGTATAGTGGGCCTGTCCCCTGATGGTGATGTATAGTGAGTCTGTCCCCCGATGGTGATGTATAGTGGGCCTGTCCCCCGATGGTGATGTATAGTGAGTCTGTCCCCCGATGGTGATGTATAGTGGGCCTGTCCCCCGATGGTGATGTATAGTGAGTCTGTCCCCCGATGGTGATGTATAGTGGGTCTGTCCCCCGATGGTGATGTATAGTGGGTCTGTTCCCCGATGGTGATGTATAGTGGGCCTGTTCCCCGATGGTGATGTATAGTGGGCCTGTCCCCTGATGGGTGATGTATAGTGAGCCTGTCCCCCGATGGTGATGTATAGTGGGCCTGTCCCCTGATGGTGATGTATAGTGGGCCTGTTCCCTGATGGTGATGTATAGAAAAAGTATAACATAGCAAAGATAAGTGGGAAAATGGAGGACTGGGAAGCTTTTGAAGAACAACAGAGGATTACTAAGAAGGAAATACGCAGAGAAAAAATGAGGTACGAAGGTAAACTGGCCAATAGTATAAAGAAGGTTAGTAAAAGTTTTTTAGGTATGTGAAAGGCAAAAAAATGGTTAAGACTAAAATTGGACCCTTGAAGACAGAAACAGGGGAATATATTACGGGGAACAAAGAAATAGCAGAAGAATTGAATTGGTATTTCAGATCTGTGTTCACTGGAGAAGACACGAGCAATCTCCCGGAGGTAACAGTGGCTGAAGGACCTGAACTGAAGGGAATTTATATTTGCCAGGAATTGGTGTTGTTGAGACTGTTAGGTCTGAAGGTTGATAAGTCCCCGGGGCCTGATGGTCTACATCCCAGGGTACTGAAGGAGGTGGCTTGAGAAATCTTGGATGTGTTGGTGATTATTTTCCAGAGCTCGATACATTCGGGATCAGTTCCTGCAGATTGGAGGGTGGCTAATGTTGTACCACTTTTTAAGAAAGGAGCGAGAGAGAAAGCAGGAAATTATAGACCAGTTAGTCTGACCTCAGTGATGGGAAAGATGCTGGAGTCAATTATAAAGGATGAAATGACGACACACCTGGATAGTAGTAACAGGGTAGGTCAGAGTGAGCATTGATTTATGTAGGGGAAATCATGCTTGACTAATCTTCTGGAATTTTTTGAGGATGTAACTCTGAAGATGGACGAGGGAGATCCAGTAGATGTAGTGTACCTGGACTTTCAGAAAGCTTTTGATAAAGTCCCACATAGGAGGTTAGTGAGCAAAATTAGGGCGCATGGTATTGGGGTCAAAGTACTAACTTGGATTGAAAGTTGGTTGGCTGATAGGAAAAAAAGAGTAGTGATAATGGCTCCATTTTGGAATGGCAGGCAGTGACCAGTGTGGTACTGTAGGGATCCGTGCTGGGACCACAGCTTTTTACAATATATGTTAATGATATAGAAGATGGTATTAGCAATAACATTAGCTAATTTGCTGATGATACTAAGCTGAGGTGGCAGGGTGAAATGTGATGAGGATGTTAGGAGATTACAGGGTGACCTGGACAAGTTAGGTGAGTGGTCAGATGCATGGCAGATGCAGTTTAATGTGGATAAATGTATGATTATCCACTTTGGTGGCAAGAACAGGAAGGCAGATTACTACCTAAATGGAATCAAGTTAGGTAAAGGGGCAGGACAAAGGGATCTGGGTGTTCTTGTACACCAGTCAATGAAGGTAAGCATGCAGGTACAGCAGGTAGTGAAGAAGGCTAATAGCATGCTGGCCTTCATAACAAGAGGGATTGAGTACAGAAGCAAAGAGGTTCTTCTGCAGCTGTACTGGGCCCTGGTGAGACCACACTTGGAGTATTGTGTACAGTTCTAATCTCCAAATTTGAGGAAAGACATTCTGGCTATTGAGGGAGTGCAGCATAGATTCACAAGGTCAATTCCTGGAATGGCAGGATTACCTTATGTTGAAAGATTGGAGCAACTGGGCTTGTATACCCTTGAGTTTAGAAGACTGAGAGGGGATCTGATTGAGACATATAAGATTATGAAAGGATTGGACACTCTGGAGGCAGAAAATATGTTTCTGCTGATGGGTGAGTGCCGAACCAGAGGACACAGCTTAAAAATATGGGGTAGACCATTTAGGACAGAGATGAGGAGAAACTTCTTCACCCAGAGAGTGGTGGCTGTGTGGAATGCTCTGCCCCAGAGGGCAGTGGAGGCCCAGTCCCTGGATTCACTTAAGAAAGAATTGGATAGAGCTCTCAAGGATAGTAGAATTAAGGGTTATGGAGATAAGGCAGGAACAGGATACTGATTAAGGCAGATCAGCCATGATCATATTGAATGGTGGTGCAGGCTCGAAGGGCAGAATGGCCTACTCCTGCACCTATTGTCTATTGTGGTTCTCTTCCCCGATGGTGATGTATAATGGGAAAAAGTGAGGACAGCAGATGCTGGAGGTGAGAGCTGAAAATGTGTTGCTGGAAAAGCGCAGCAGGTCAGTCAGCATCCAAGGAGCAGGAGAATCAACGTTTCGGGCATGAGTCCTTCTTCAGGAATGAGGACAGTATGCCAAGCAGGCTAAAATAAAAGGTAGGGAGGATGGACTTGGGGGAGGGAGGTTGGAAATGCATTAGGTGGAAGGAGGTTAAGGTGAGGGTGATAGGCCGGAGTGGGGATGGAGGTGGAGAGATCAGGAAGAAGATTGCAGGTTGGGAAGGTGGTGCTGAGTTCGAGGGTTGGGACTGAGACAAGGTGGGGGGAAGGGAAATGAGGAAACTGGATAAATCTGAGTTAATCTCTTGTGGTTGGAGAGTTCCTAGGCGGAAGATGAGGCGCTCTTCCTCCAACCGTCGTGTTGCTATGGTCTGGCAATGGAGGAGTCCAAGGACCTGCATGTCCTTGGTGGAGTGGGAGGGGGAGTTGAAGTGTTGAGCCACGGGGTGGTTGGGTTGGTTGGTCCAGGTGTCCCAGAGATGTTCCCTGAAACGTTCCGCAAGTAGGATGTATAATGGGCCTGTCCCCCGATGGTGATGTATAGTGGGTCTGGCCCTGGATGGTGATGTATAGTGGTCTGTCCCCTGATGGTGATGTATAGTGGGTCTGTCCCTGAATGGTGATGTATAGTGGGCCTGTTCCCCGATGGTGATGTATAGTGGGCCTGTCCCCCGATGGTGATGTATAGTGGGCCTGTCCCCTGATGGGTGATGTATAGTGGGCCTGTTCCCCGATGGTGATGTATAGTGGGCCTGTCCCCCGATGGTGATGTATAGTGGTCTGTCCCCTGATGGTGATGTATAGTGGGTCTGTCCCTGAATGGTGATGTATAGTGGGCCTGTTCCCCGATGATGATGTATAGTGGGCCTGTCCCCCGATGGTGATGTATAGTGGGCCTGTCCCCCGATGGGTGATGTATAGTGGGTCTGGCCCTGGATGGTGATGTATAGTGGGCCTGTCCCCCGATGGTGATGTATAGTGAGTCTGTCCCCCGATGGTGATGTATAGTGAGCCTGTTCCCCGATGGTGATGTATAGTGGGCCTGTCCCCCGATGGTGACGTATAGTGGGTCTGGCCCTGGATGGTGATGTATAGTGGGTCTGTCCCCTGATGGTGATGTATAGTGGGTCTGGCCCTGGATGGTGATGTATAGTGGGTCTGTCCCCCGATGGTGATGTATAGTGGGCCTGTCCCCCGATGGTGATGTATAGTGGGTTTGTCCCCTGATGGTGATGTATAGTGGGTCTGGCCCTGGATGGTGATGTATAGTGGGTCTGTCCCCCGATGGAGCTGTGCTGGAATTGGTGAGTGTAGATGATGGGGGGGGAGCTGTGCTGGAGTTGGTGAGTGTAGACGATGGGAGGGGGAGCTGTGCTGGAGTTGGTGAGTGTAGATGATGGGGGGGGAGCTGTGCTGGAGTTGGTGAGTGTAGACGATGGGAGGGGGAGCTGTGCTGGAGTTGGTGAGTGCGGACGATAGGAGAGGGATCTGTGCTGGAATTGGTGAGTATAGATGATGGGAGAGGGTGCAGGATCTGGAGTTGGTGAGTGAAACGATGGGAGGGGGAAGCTGTGCTGGAGTTGGTGAGTGTAGACAATGGGAGGGGGAAGCTGAGCTGGAGTTGGTGAGTGCAGACGATGGGAGGGGGAAGCTGAGCTGGAGTTGGTGAGTGAAACGATGGGAGGGGGAGCTGTGCTGGAGTTGGTGAGTGTAGACAATGGGAGGGAGAAGCTGAGCTGGAGTTGGTGAGTGCAGTAAAGGGAGGGGGAGCTTTGCTGGATTTGGTGAGTGTCGACGATGTGAGGGGAGCTGTGCTGGAGTCGGTGAATGCAGACGATGGGAGAGGGAGCTGTGTTGGAGTTGGTGAGTGTAGACGATGGGAGGGGGAGCTGACGTGGCGTTCGTGAACATAGACGATGGGAGGGGGAGTTGCGCTGGTGTAGGTGAGTTTTGATGAGGGGAGAGGCAACTGGGCTGGAGCTAATCATTGTCGATGATGGGAGGTGTAGCTGAGCTGGAGTTGGAGGGTAGACAATGGGAGGGGAGATGTGCTGGAGCTGGTGAGTGTAGACGATGGGAGGGGGAGGTGTGCTGGAGTTGGTGAGTAGAGACGATGGCGGGGGAGCTGTGCTGGAGTTGGTGAGTGTAGAAGATGGGAGGGGGAGCTGTGCTGGAGTTGTTGAGTGCAGACGATGCGAGGGGGAGCTATGCTGGAGTTGGTGAGTGTAGACGGTGGGAGGGGAATCTGGGCTGGAGTTGGTGAGTGGAGAAGATGGGAGGGGAATCTGGGCTGAATGGTGCGTAGCTGGTTCCTCGTGATTACAGTCAGTTTCCGGTCAAGGACAGAAAGGTCAGACTGGGAGTAAGGCCGAGTCTGGGGATGCTGCCAATCTGCAGGCTGGCTGGAGGGTTCCTGGAGCACACCCTGGTTTTCCTGGAATCTGAGAACTTTGTTAATGATTCTGCAAAGTAGCAACACACAGTGAACAGTTCCACCCTCCCCTGCTCACTGATACCAGCTTGCAAAACTTCGACACAAACGCATTGCCTGGTGATTTTCACTTGAACCTACACAAACAATTGCACAGCAATTTATGGCACAGTGGCTCAGTGGTTAGCACTGCTGCCTCACAGCACCAGAAACCCAGGTTCAATTCCCGACGTGGGAAACTGTCCGTGTGGAGTTTGCACATTCTCCCCGTGTCTGTGTGGGTTTCCTCCGGGTGCTCCGGTTTCCTCCCACAGTCCAAAGATGTGCGGGTCAGGGGAATTGGCCATGCTAAATTGCCCGTAGTGTTTGGTGCATGAGTCGGGGTAATTGTAGGGAAATGGGTCTGGGTGGGTTGCTCTTCAGAGGGCCGGGGTGAACTTGTCGGGCTGAAGGACCTGTTTCCACACTGTTGGGAATCTAATTTAATTTATGTGAATACAGTAAAATGTGTAGAAGTTGCCATAATCTAATGACATTTGAATTACAAAAATTATAGAAGGAAATCAAACAGATAAAGTTAGGCTAAATGTCATTCTTTTGTTGCATCCACATTAAAAACCAGTAAAATAACATTAAAGACAGCTTGGAATTCAATGTGTTAACTAGTCGAGATAGGGATATTGCTAAGTAAAAATGTGGCAACATTGCCATCTTGAGGATAGTAACTTAGTACAAAATCTGCAGAAAACAATTCAGTAGAAATCAGATCTCACCTACCCTTTCATTTTATACCGTTGATAATGTTCAGCAGATTCAATTACTCCCGAATTCCTGCTCTTTCACTAATAAACAGAGTAACTGACAAGAAAGGAACACCAAAGTGTTCTGAAGCTCACACTTGCTTAGGTCGGGGCTAGTCAGGAGTTTACAGTGCTGACATTTCGATCATGCTTTTTAGAAATTGAAGTACTTTCAGAAACCTTGGCATATGAACCTTAGCTACAAACGCAACAGACTTTGTGAGGATTTCCTTACATTAGGCTGAAGGAATAAGGAGGGCTTGCACTGTGTAAATTCTTGTTTTCCCAACTTCTCACTTTTCTGTTCTCCCTCCAGCCGTACAATGTTTACCAATCTCACTGCTAAGCGAGCTCTGGGCTCCATTTTTATTGCTCCACGATGTCGAACCTCAGTTGCCTGGACTATAAGCTCTGGAACTGCCACCTTAAACCCCTTTTATCTACTTAAAGATACTTCTTAAAACCCAATGAGCCAAGTTCTTGGTCATCTTCTGTGATAGCACCCATAATAGTTTCATTTCATGGCTCATAATCAATGGCTCATAACCGAATCAACACAAACATTTACTATAAACTGGCTGACTCCCACAGCTACCTAGACTACACCTCCTCCCGCCCTGCCCCCAGTAAAACGCCATCCCATATTCCCAATTCCTTCGCCTCCGCCGCATCTGCTCCCAGGAGGACCAGTTCCAACACCGTGCAACTCAGATGGCCTCCTTCTTCAAAGATCGCAATTTCCCCTCAGATGTGATTGACGATGCCCTCCACCGCATCTCCTCCACTTCCCGCTCCTCCACCCTTGAGCCCCGCCCCTCCAACCGCCACCAGGATAGAACCCCACTGGTTCTCACCTACCACCCCACCAACCTCCATATACATCGTATCATCTGTCGTCATTTCCGCCACCTCCAAACGGACCCCACCACCAGAGATATATTTCCCTCCCCTCCCCTATCAGCGTTCCAAAAAGACCACTCCCTCCACGACTCCCTCGTCAGGTCCACACCCCCCACCAACCCAACCTCCACTCCCGGCACCTTCCCCTGCAACCGCAAGAAATACAAAACTTGCGCCCACACCTCTTCCCTCACTTCCCTCCAAGGCCCCAAGGGATCCTTCCATATCCGCCACAAATTCACCTGCACCTCCACACACATCATTTACTGCATCTGCTGCACCCAATGTGGCCTCCTCTATATTGGGGACACAGGCCTACTTGCGGAAAGTTTCAGAGAACACCTCTGGGACACCCGGACCAACCAACCCAACCACCCTGTGGCTCAACACTTCAACTCCCCCTCCCACTCCACCAAGGACATGCAGGTCCTTGGACTGCTCCATCGCCAGACCATAACAACACGACAGCTGGAGGAAGAGCGCCTCATCTTCCGCCTGGGAACCCTCCAACCACAAGGGATGAACTCAGATTTCTCCAGTTTCTTCATTTCCCCTCCCCTCACCTTGTCTCAGTCAAATCCCTCGAATTCAGCACCGCCCTCCTAACCTGCAATCTTCTTCCTGACCTCTCCGCCCCCACCCCACTCCGGCCTATCATCCTCACCTTGACCTCCTTCCACCTATTGTATCTCCAACGCCCCTCCCCCAAGTCCCTCCTCCCTACCTTTTATCTTAGCCTGCTGGACACACTCTCCTCATTCCTGAAGAAGGGCTCATGCCCGAAACGTCGATTCTCCTGCTCCTAGGATGCTGCCTGACCTGCTGTGCTTTTCCAACAACACATTTTCAGCTCATAATCACTCATGCCATGTGCTTTGGGATTTGTACTCTGCTACAGGTACTGTCTAAACGCTGTTGTTTTATAATATCCCATCATCTCTTCAGGATATCCCAAAGCTTTTTCTTAAACTTCATTTTTGAAGGGCACTCTGTGTTTGAATCATAGAATAGAATCATAGAATCCCTACAGCGTGGAAACAGACCACTTGGCCCAACAAGTCCACACTGACCCTCCTGAGAGTATCCCACCCAGACCCACTCCTCTACCGTATTAACGTATATTTCCCCTGACTAATACACCGAGCCTACACATTCCTGAACACTACGGGCAATTTACCATGGCCAATTCACCTGACCTGCACATCTTTGGACTGTGGGAGGAAACTGGAGCACCCGGAGGAAACCCACGCAGACACGGGGAGAATGTGCAAACTCCACACAGTCACCCGAGGCTGGAATCGAACCTGGGACCCTGGCGCTGTGATATTCCTAGGATTTTACCATTGATTGAACTGGATTATTCATATAAAAATGGCTGCAAGGGCAGGTCAGAGGCTAGGAATACTGTGGCAAGTAACTCACTTCCTGACGCCTGTCCATCATCTGCAAGGCTCTAGTCAGGAATATGATGGGAATACTCTCCACTTGCTTGGATGGGTACAGCCTCAAAAGCACTCAAAAAGCCCGACACCATCCATGTCAAAGCAGCCCATTTGGTCAGTAGCCCTACCGTCAACATCTGCTCCTTCCAGAGCTGTTACATAGTGGTTGCAGTGTACATCATTGATCAGCAACTACCCAACAGTCCTTTAGCAGCACCCTTCCAACACACCACCTCTACCAGCTGGAAGGACCAGGGCAGCAGATAGACCACCCCCTCCCCACTCCCCAAGCCACTCCCCATCCTGACTGGGAAAGATCACTCTGTTCCTTCACTGTCGCCGGGTGAAATCCAGAATCAAAGTCTCTCTCCAGCAGCAATGTGGGGTGTCCTTATACCCCAAAGGACTCAAGAAGGAATCACCACCTTGTCCACGGCAATTAGAGATGGACAATAAACGCAGGCCACGTTCTGGGAAAGAATATAATAACGCCCACAGGCAAATGGGGCAGCTGGATCATGGACAGCAATGGCCCCACCAACAGCAAACACTGTGACGCTGGGCCGAGTGAAATCAAAACTAAATGCTGGAAATCTGACACAAGCTTGGAGAAGAGTGGGCAAACTCTGGCAGCTTCTGTGGAGAGAGAGATGGAGTTTACATCTGATTTCCTCAGAGCAAAACATTCACATCATTCTGAACAACCAGTAATGAAAGATCGAATTACTTTCATGTTATAGCTCCCCGTTTTGTTCCAGCACATTCGTCTGGGTTGTGATCCCATAGTTCCCTGCACCACACTGGGTACATGTACGGTTCAACTTCGGACCCTGAGACCCCCGCCATGAGTCCCGGCAGGAGAACCTGCAAACCCAGGAAACTTTGTCCAGTTTGCACTTTGTTATTTGGGGGATATTTTTGCATAGTTTTGGATTAAGAGGGTTGTTTTTGTGTCATGTACTTATTTGAATGCCAACTCGGAATTCCAAAACGTATTCATCTCAACAACTCTCCAAGAGGGGTTGGATATTGTTCTGAGAGCTAAAGCGAGCAAATGGCATGGGGAGAAAGCCAGACGGTGTGGAAGCAGGCCATTCAGCCCATTGAGTCCATACTGATCCTCTGAAGAGCATCCCACACAATCCCTGTAACCCTACATTTCCCATGGCCAATAAATCTTTGGACTATGGCAGGAACCTGGTGCCTTCAAGGGGAGAATGTGTCTACTCCACACAGTTGCCTGAGAGTGGAATTGAACCTGAGTCCCTGCCACTGTGAGGCAGCAGCACTAACCACTGAGTGGCCAGACCACCACCAGTCAGGTTCATATTGAATTGTGGAGCAGGTTCAAAGGGCTGAATGGCCATACTCATGCACTTACATTCTATCTTTCTATGAAAATTCTAACTCTGTTTCTCTCTCCACAGGCACTGGGAGATCTCCTGAGTTTCTCCAGTGTCCTCTGAGCTTGAGTCTGTTCAAGTGGTGCTGGCTAATGGAGGAATGATGGCTTGGACCTCAGGGAAACATCCCTAACTTGTGGGTTTCTGCTGGGAAATGGGTGCTAGAAGAAATTGGAGGTAAATACCTAAAACAAAGCCTTCAGGCCACCCACAATGATCACATATTTACCAAGTCAGAAGCTAGCTACAATTAAAGCATTTAGACACACAGTAAGCTGCAAATCTACCATTAACACTGTAATTAAATGCTTATATATCTGTACAATTCAGATGCGTTGATTATAGATATTAAAGAACACACAAATATTGATTATAACCCAGTTTGTGGGAAAATCCTTTGAACACAAGGTACACACAATTCCATTTATTTATGATCACCAATAGAACGAGATTACGAATCCCTAACCTCTCCCAACCCAGTAAAATGAAACAAAGGACTGAGGATGTTGGAAATCTGAAACATGAACAGAAATTGCGGAGAAACTCAGCAAGTCTGACAGCATCTGGAGAGAGAGAAAAACCGAGTTAGCCGCCTAGCGATCTTTCTTTAAAACATCCAGCCCTGGCAACACATTATCCAACTGGGCCTAGAGCTCAGATTCAATCGTTCATTTTAATGAATTTCAATTGTCTGAATTTAGGGGAAAGTGACAGTTTTTAATACCTCTTGTTTAATCAGCAGATTTAATTTAGAACATTTAAAATGAGAGAGGCCAGCATTTTACACTTTCCTTTCAACCCTGGGTAACCCTGGGTGACTATTCTTGGAGTTTTCAATGCATGACCTTGAGTCACCGCATCCTGAATCTCCCACATTGGTCCAATTGCGAAATGCAGTGCCCTTTCTGAGGTCTAATGGAATGGGAACTGATTGTCCACTCCCTGATTGGATTCATTGGAATGTGTTCATACAACAGCCTTTAACTCTCTGATTCTAATCATTTTGCAACTAAAAAATAAAATACCATTGCACCCCAAGATGGAGGACAAGAAATATTTCTGGCTGTAACAGCTGCTCCTTTTTTGAGGTATTTGAGGTGCTGGAGGTGATTTCCTTGAATTCCAGGAGCAGTAATTACTGTTTTATATGCTGTTGCTTTGTTTTGGAACTTTGGAAAAAAAAGTCAAAACAACAGCACTTTTAAAAGGGAGAAAAACAGACAAAGGAAGCACATGGTAAGGCCAGTGCAGGAGTGTGAGAGAGAGAGAGAGATACAGACAGACAGAGAAAAATCCCACATTGCTAACTGACAGAGTTAGCACTTACTGCCTTTCTGTTGAATTCATGTATCACTGGACATTGGGCTGCATCAGGGAAAATTAACAGTGAAATTCAGAACTGATCTTAGAGGAACCTTGGGAGAGGTCACAGCACAGAAACAGATAAGTGGATGTTTTAAGTGTGACCTACACAAAATCTGCAGTAGTGAGTATAATGGGTTCTTTCTTGATTATATGTTTTATTGAGATATGTCTCTTGATGAAACTTAAAATATCAGCCATAATTATTAATTTAACCTGGAACAGTGTTTTGTAGAGGAATAAGACAGTGCTATTTTCTGGGCCTGTAGATTGAAAGATGCAAAAATGGCCTTTAGTAGAGTGATATGCTCTTTCTGTTGGATGTGGGAGTTTAGGGAGAGTTTTTGCGTTACTGAGAATTATATCTGTAATAAATGCCATTGGTTGTGAATCCTATCAGATCGAATGGATCGGTTGGAGAGACAGTTAGAGGCAATGAGGAATTTACAAGAGCAAGGGATGTGACGGACGGCAATTAAAGAAAGGGGGGGCGGGGGAAGTCTCAGATACAGTCACATACATGGGTTAACTCCAGGAAAGATAAGAGACGGAGGCGGTTAATGCAGGAACCTTCTGTGGCCATCCCTATTTCAAACAGGTATGCTGTTTTGGAAAATGTAGAGGATGATGGATTCTCAAGGGGAACGTAGCACGAACAGCCACGAACTGTTATTGAGTCTGGCTCTAAGGCAATGAGGGGTTAGCTGGATAAGTGATAGATAAATATGAACTGCGCTGAAACAGTTCCACGTCTAAATGGGTCTGCGCCAAACCGTCCGCACCGAATCGCTCACGCCAAACCGGCCGCGCTGAATCGCTCACGCCTAACCCGCCGCGCCAAATCACTTGTGCCTAAATGGGTCTGCGCCAAACCGGCCGTGCCGAATGATCCTACACCCAGAATAGGAGGATAGAGGAGATGAATGCATGGCTGAGGAGCTGGTGTATGGGAGAAGGACTCACCTTTTTGGATCATCGGAATCTCTTTTGGGGTAGAAGTTACCTGTACAAGAAGGACGGATTGTCCCTAAATTGGAAAGGGACTAATATACTGGCAGGGAGATTTGCTAGAACTGCTTGGGAGGATTTAAACTAGTAAGGTGGGGGGGTGGGACCCAGGGAGATAGTGAGGAAAGAGATCGTTCTGAGATGGGTACAGCTGAGATCAGAGGTGAGTCAAACAGTCAGGGTAGGCAGGATCAAGATAGGACTAATAAATTGAACTGCATTTATTTCAATGCAAGGGGCCTAACAGGGAAGGCAGATGAACTCAGGGCATGGTTAGGAACAAGGGCTCAGGGATGGACAGGACTGGCAACTTAATGTTCCAGGATACAAATGCTACAGGAAGGACAGAAAGGGAGGCAAGAGAGGAGGGGGAGTGGCATTTTTGATAAGGGATAGCATTACAGCTGTGCTGAGGGAGGATATTCCCGGAAATACATCCAGGGAAGTTACTTGGGTGGAACTGAGAAATAAGAAAGAGATGATCACCTTATTGGGATTGTATTATAGACCCCCGAATAGTCAGAGGGAAATTGAGAAACAAACTTGTAAGGAGACCTTAGCTATCTATAAGAATAATAGGGTAGTTATGGTAGGGGATTTTAAGGGTTTAGATGGAGAAGAATTTGATAAGTGTGTACAAGAAAATCTTCTGATTCAGTATGTGGATATACCTACAAGAGAAGGTGCAAAACTTGACCTCCTCTTTGGAAATAAGGCAGGGCAGGTGACTGAGGTGTCAGTGTGGGAGCACTTTGGGGCCAGCAACCATAATTCTATTTGTTTTAAAATAGTGATGGAGAAGGGTAGACCAGATCTAAAAGTTGAAGTTCTAAATTGGAGAAAGACTAATTTTGACAGTATTGGGCAAGAACTTTCGAAAGTTGATTTGGGGCAGATGTTCGCAGGTAAAGGAACAGCTGGAAAATGGGAAGCCTTCAGAAATGAGATAACAAAAGTCCAGAGAAAATATATTCCTGTCAGGGTAAAAAGGGAAGGCTAGGAGGTGTAGGGAATGCTGGATGACTAAAGAAATTGAGAGTTTGGTTAAGAAAAAAAAGGAAGCATATGTCAGGTATAGACAGGATAGATCGAGTGAATCCTTAGAATAGTATAAAGGCAGTAGGAGTATACTTAAGAGGGAAATCAGGAGGGCAAAAAGGGGACATGAGATAGCTTTGGCAAACAGAATTACGGAGAATCCAAAGGGTTTTTACAAATATATTAAGGACAAAAGGGTAACTAGGGAGAGAATAGGGCCCCTCAAAGATCAGCAAGGCAGCCTTTGTGTGGAGCTGTAGGAGATGGGGGAGATGCTAAATGAGTATTTTGCATCAATGTTTACTGTGGAAAAGGACATGGAAGATATAGAATGGAGGGAAATAGTTGGCGACATCTTGAAAAAATGTCCAGATTATTGATGAGGAAGTGCTGGATGTCTAGAAATGCATAAAAGTGGATAAATCCCCAGGACCTGATCAGGTGTACCCTAGAACTCTGTGGGATGCTAGAGAAGTGATTGCTGGGCCTCTTGCTGAGATATTTGTATCATCGATAGTCACAGGTGAGGTGCCGGAAGATTGGAGGTTGGCAAACATGGTGCCACTGTTTAAGAAGGGTGGTAAGGACAAGCCAGGGAACTATAGGCCGGTGAGCCTGACCTCTGTGGTGGGCAAGTTGTTGGGGGGAATCCTGAGGGACAGGATGTACCTGTATTTGGAAAAACAAGGATTTATTTAGGGATAGTCAACATGGCTTTGTGCATGGGAAATCATGTCTCACAAACTTGATTGAGTTTTTTGACAAAACAAAGAGGATTGAGGGCAGAACGTTAGATGTGATCTATATGGATTTCAGTAATGCGTTCGACAAGGTTCACCATGGGAGACTAATTAGCAAGTTTAGATCTCATGGAATACAGGGAGAACTAGCCATTTGGATACAGAACTGGCTCAAAGGTAGAAAACAGAGGGTGGTGGTGGAGGGTTGATTTTCCGATTGGATGTCTGTGACCAGTAGAGTGCCACAAGGATCGGTGCGGGGTCCAACACTTTTCATCATTTATATAGTTAGTAAGTTTGCAGATGACACCAAAATTGGAGATGTAGTGGACAGTGAAGAAGGTTACCTCAGATTGCAACAGGATCTTGATCAGATGGACCAATGGGCTGAGAAGTGGCAGATAAAGTTTAATTTAAATAAATGTGAGGTGCTGCATTTTGGGAAAGCAAATCTTATAATCTTAATGATAAGGACCTCAGGAGTGTTGCTGAACAAAGAGACCTTGGAGTGCAGGTTCATAGCTCCTTGAAAGTGGAGTCACAGGTAGATAGGATAGTGAAGAAGGCGTTTGGTATGCTTTCTTTTATTGGTCAGAGTATTGAGTACAGGAGTTGGGAGGTCATGTTGCAGCTGTACAGGACATTGGTTAGGCCACTGTTGGAATATTGCATGTAATTCTGGTTTCTTCCTATCGCAGCGATGTTGTGAAACTTGAAAGGATCTAAAAAAGATTTACCAAGATGTTGCCAGGGTTGGAGGATTTGAGCTATAGGGAGAGGCTGAACAGGTTGGAGCTGCTTTCCCTGGAGCATCGGAGGCTGAGAGGTGACCTCATAGAGGTTTACAAAATCATGAGGAAAATGGATAAGGTAAATAGGCAAAGTCTTTTCCCTGGGGTGGGGGAGTCCAGAACTAGAGGTTTAGGGTGAGAGGGGAAAGATATAAAAGAGACCTAAGGGGAAACTTTTTCACTCAGAGGGTGGTACGTGATTGGAATGAATTGCCAGCGGAAGTGGTGGAGGCTGGTACAATTGCACCATTTAAGAGGCATTTGGATGGGTTTATGAATAGGAAGGGTTTTGGAGGGATATGGGCCGGGTGCTGGCAGGTGGGACTAGATTGGGCTGGGATATCTGGTCGGCATGGACGGGTTGGACCGAAGGGTGTGTTTCCATGCTGTACATCTCTATGACTCTTTGACTCCACCACCAACCCCTCAAAAAAAGTTGTTAAATGCCTTTTGTGTCATTCTTACTTCCTGAGGTTACTCATAGCAGCATGTTTCCTTATGGAATGCTGGCTGGTTTGTAACCCTGACTGAGTAATCACAAAACCAAAAATAACTCGAGAGCTAGGTCTTTATTATTAATCAAACATCACAAGCAAGGCTAACATTTATTCCCTATTCCCCCACCTGGACATTTCCTTTTAAAACTAACCTGTCGAGATCTGTGACACACACCTCTGGAACAGGTGGAACTTGAACCTAGGCCTCCTGCCAACAGACAAGGACACTATCATTGCACCATACAAACCCTCCAGAATTCTTTCTACATCTATGGGGAACAGAGTTGAGGTTCCCCTAAAATCTCCATCACAAATTACTTGTACAGTTGGTAGCAGTGGGATTCAAATCCAAACCTCCCCAGGCCATAAAAGAGAGGAGCAGAATTAGGCCATTTGGCCCATCATGTCTGCTTCACCATTCAATCATGGCTGCTACATTTCTCAACCACATTCGCCTGGAACCTTTGATCCCCTTACTGATCAAGAACCTATCCATCTCTACATTAAATGCACTCAATTACTTGGCCTCCACAGCCCTCTGTGACAATGAGTTCCACAGATTCACCACCCTCTGGCTGAAGAGATTCCTCCCCATCTCAGTTCGAAAGAGTTGTCTCTTCACTCCGAGGCCATGCCCTTTAGTCCTTGTCTCTCCTCCTGGTGGGAACATCTTTGTCACATCCACCCTGGAATCTTAATTCAGCACATTCATTTGGCCACATTACTGCGATGAAGACACCAAATAATCTGATTCACTCGTCCATCCTCCAAAGAGACCGGTACCTGAATGAAACCTGAAGACCACTCGGCCATGCTAACCAGGTTAGCGATCTGCTTAAACGCACATGTGCAGAGCAGGTAGAACTTGGACCTGCAGACCCAAGTTCGGGACATCACTGAGTTACAAGAGCCCTCCCAGAGTCCAAATACTTTTTAAAAACCAACCTGCTAAAGGCATGGCATGACTCACCTCTGGAACTTTAAGGCAGGGGCTCTACCACTGCCCCACACCAGTTAGCTCATTGCAGTCAATGGTCACAGAAAATGTGTTTGACATGGATTATATTTACCTTGAATCAAACTCACCCGTGTAATTTCAGATATGTTAAAACCAATCCTCTGACTATAGTACTCTTTCAAACTAGGAACAATTCTTTTGGCGTTTATTTTTTATATTCATTCATGTGGACATGGGGATTATCATTTGGGGCAGTATTGTGGCTCAGTGGTCAGCACTGCTGCCTCGCAGCGCTAGGGACCCGGGTTCAATTCCCGCCTCGGACGACTGTGTGTGTGGAGTTTGTATGTTCTCCTCATGTCTGCATGGGTTTTCTCCGGGTGCTCTGGTTTCTTTACACAATTCAAACATGTGCAGGTTAGGGGTAAATGTATGGTTGGGGAATAGGTCTGGGTGGTCTACTCTTCGGAAGGTCGGTTTCAACTTGTTGACTGAATGGCCTGTTCCCACACTGAAGGAATTCTGTTCTGTTCAGCGAAGAACAGAGAACAATACAGCGAGTTTTGAGAAGACTTGTAGCTCAGGTTGAGGTTCTGGATGTAAATCTGCTCGCTGAGCTGGAAGGTTCAGTTCCAGACGTTTCGTCACCCTACTAGGTAACATCTTCAGTGGGCCTCCGGGCGAAGCACTGCTGATAATTCCTGTTTTCTATTTATATGTTTGGATTTCTTTGGGTTGGTAATGTCATTTCCTGTGGTGACATAATTTCCTGTACTGATGTCATTCCCAAACCAAACAGAGACATATATGAGAATTCCTAGAGGCATGGCATTCCTACCGGAACACTGTCAACAAACACATTGAGTTAGACCCCATCTACCACCCCCTGAGAAAAAGAACAGGAAATGATGTCACCACAGGAAATGATATCACCAATCCAAAGACACCCAAACATATAAGTAGAAAGCAGGAATTATCAACAGTGCTTTGCCTGGAGGCCCACTGAAGATGTTACCTAGTAGGGTGACAAAACGTCTGGAAATGAACCTTCCAGCTCAGCGAGCAAACCTACATCCAGAGAGTACAGCACAGAAACAGGCCCTTCAGCCCTCCAAGCCTGTGCAGATACATTTTGCCCTTCCATAAAAATGCTGTCTTTACTTAAAAGAATCCTTATCCCTCTATTCCCTTCTAATACATGTGTTCGCCCATGTGTTTCTTGAACGCTGCTATTGTGCGGCATTTGCAACCTGCCCCTAGTTGCCTGTGAGAAGGTGGTGGTGAACTGGCTTCTTGAATTGCTGCAGTCCATGGGCTGTAGGTGGACCCACAGTGAGGGATTAGTAATTCATAAGGCATTAACTAAACGTCATCTATGGGCTATTTCCTAAATTAATCTAGTACACAATGGATGTCTATCTAGACATTCGCTGAAGACTTCGCCATTTCCAAAGTCTAATTGGGAATTGGGTTCACTGTTTCCTAACCCAGATTAAAGTTAATAAAAAGGAACAATCTCAGTGAAATAAAAGTTTGAAAGCAGGAATGCAATGGCCTTGTGGCATTAAAAATGCAGAAATGTAGCTAATGTTCTGTGGGTGCTGACCTGAATCCTACCATGGCAACTTCAGTTCAATAACACATGAAATTAAGAATCTAATGATGACGTTGAAACCGTTGCTGATTATCAGAAAAACCCATCAGGTTCATTCATTTTCTTTGAAGAAATCTGCCATTCTTACCTGGTCCGGTTACGTGTGACTCCAGACCCACAGCAACACGGCTGGTCTCAACTGCTCACTGAAATGCTGGTCTTAACAAGCCACTCTTGCTGTAAATTTGCCAAAGATCCTTCCATAGCACATTCCAAACCCTTGACCACTTCCATCTAGAAGGGCAAAGGCAGCAAATACATAGGAATGTCAGCACCTGCAAGTTGCTCCCAAGCCACTCACTATCCCAACTTGGAAATACATCGCTGTTCCTTCAGTACCAGTGTGTCAAAACGCTGGAAACTCCCTGCTAAAGGGCATTGCGGCCTATCTACAGCACATGGTCTGCACTGGTTCAAGAAGGCAGCTCACCATCACCTTCACAACGGCAATACATACTGACCCTGCCAGCGACACCCACACTCTGCGACTGAAAAAAGGGACATTAACCTTCTTCCCCTTTCAGATATTCATGAACTAGTTGTGCACTTGCATTACATTTTGTTTCAATTCTGAATTACAATTTCTTTTTATTTCTGGAAATCAGACTTGTAAAAATCACCGCAACCATCCAGATTGAACTTTAGACAGTGCAATACGGTCTGTGGTCAGTTTCAGATTAGCCACAGAACCCATTGGGATTGCCATGTTCCCTCCGCAGCCTGAGGAGGAGTCAATGATTTAGGAGGATCTCCTGAAGATGCTGTTCCCATCAAGGTCCTACATCTTACGCTGGGCTAAGGCAAACCTTTCACTGCCTCCCATCTCCTGAAACTCCCCTCCCATCTCCTGAAACTCCCCTCCCATTCATTTTTCACTCTCCTGAACCTGTACTCTTTTTTAAAAAAAACATGTCTTGCTTTGGTTTAATTTGCTAGACTTCGCTGCTGTAACAACAAAGGTAGTTCAATGATTGAGAAACATTTTGTCACATCTGAAAGGCATGAACTACATTGTGTGATGTACAACTGGAGTCTAAAAAAACATAAACAGACCCTTCGGTCTGACTTCTACATCATTCAGCTATCCTAAATTAATCTAGCCTCATTTACCAGCCCATATCGCTCTAAACCCTTCCTACTCATATACCCAACCAGATGCCTTTTAAATGTTGCAATGGTTCTAGCCTCCACCACTTCCTCTGGCAGCTCATTCCATACACATAGCACCCTCTGAGAAAAAGTTGCCCCTCAGGTCCCTTTTAAATGTTTCCTTTCACCCTAAACATACACCCCCTAGTTTTGGACACCCCCCCCCCCACCCTAGGGTAACAATACTCAATCTAGGGACGAAAATGAAGCATCTCTGCAATACATTCACAGGGAAGAACCAACCTGCCTGGTTTTCTCAAAAAATGGCAAGAAAGAAAATTAGGGGCTTGAAAATGTAAATCCTTTCCTCAGATTAGAAAGTAAAAACACGCAGTGGGATTCGACTCACACGACAGCAGTCGTGAGGGACTTACAGATTTTGAGAGCTGAACACATGGAAGGATAATAAGTGATAGGTTTTGGCAGGCAAGATTGTAACCAGCAAAGACAAATTTAAAATCACAAAGAACAAAAGGTTCGCAAAATATTTAGAACAGGGTAATTAGATGGTGGAATTCTCTTCCATAAGTCATCGACAAAAACAAGACCATGAATTGTTTTTGAATCTTAATTATACAGTTGCTTGAAACAATGTGGAGAGGGGATGGGATTAAATTAGACTGTTCAGGTTCATGAAAACATTGGTAGACTTAATGGATCAAACAGATCATTTCTGATCTGCAATGTTGCGTGAATTCAGATGTGTACAACTTTTAACTCTTAAAGATTGTCCTCAGCTGCTTCTTCCTGGCAGCAGAGGGCAGAAGTGAACTATCAGTGGAGATTCTGAGAGCAGAATTCTGGGATTTGTTCGTACGATCACTTTTGTGAAGTAGGAAGGAACTAATGAAACAAAGAACTGTTGGAAACCTGAAACAAAAACACCAAGTCTGGCAGCATCCGTGGAGAAAAGCAGAGTTAACTTCGTCCAGTTCTGACAAAGGGTCACTGGACAAGAAATGTTAAATGTTTCTCCCTCTACAACTCCAGCAATTTCTATTTTTGTTTCAATTCTCCAGTGTCCGCAGAAGTGCTCTGTTGAAAATAATTCCACTCCCCACAAATACTGCTAGACCTCCTACATCATTCTGTTTATTTCAGATTTCCAATACCCACCTTTAATTGTTCAACAGCCAGGTGGAAAGCAACTTTACAAATGAGAGACCCGAAACACTGGTCATTGGTCAGTCACAATAGGATACTGGTCTTTCTGGCATCACACATAAGAGTCCAATTCAGATGATTTATGGGCTGGGCATTGCGACCTCTCTCATACGGAAGTGCTTGATGCAGAATGACTCCTGGCAGGGCCACACATGAAGATATTGTTGGAGGGGAGGAACCAAAGCACAATCCAAACTAAGTCCTCCACAACCATCCAGGTAGTAGGTTTCCATGCAATATCAATGGCCTGAACTCTCAGGTTTGAAACTCCTGATCCTCAACGCCAGCTTACTGGATAAAGGCAGCAGACCACGTGGTGCCCATGACCCATCTGACCACCCGGGATGAAGGCCAGACCAGCAGGAGGCAGCCTACTGCGAGCCCCAGGCTTGGGGCCTACCGAAAAATGGAGGGACCCATGAGACATGCCCCAGGAGGGAGAACCAACACGAAACGCCCCAGACCCCACAAGACACCTGCCTGACATGAAATCTCTTCTTCCTCAGGCAGCTGAGCACATTTGACATAACAGCGAATACCCATGGCAACCATTATTGGAGCGCCATCAAGAGCATGCTGTCTGGATGTATCACTGCCTGGTATGGCAATTATACCATTACAGATCATAGACGGTTACAGAGAGTGGTGAACTCGGCCTGGACAATCACAAAGGCCAACCTCCCAACTACAGAATCCATCTACCAGGCCCGCTGACAAGGAAAGGCCGCCAGCATTCTCAAAGATCCATCCCACCCTGACAATGTTTTTCTACAACCTCTACCATTGGGGAGAAGGTACAGAAGCCTGAACACATGCATCAGCTGATTTCACAACAGTTTCTACCCTACTGTTGTTAGAGTACTGAATGGACTCTCACTCTCAAACTCTTAACATTCACCTGTACCCGTGTTTTTGTTTTTGCCGCTGTTTACCTATTATTTACTTCTCTATGCTACTTAACTCTGTGATCTGCCTGTATTGCTCACACGACAAAGCTTTTCACTTTGCATCGGTACATGTGACAATAAATTCAATTCAATGAAGACTACAATAGGGAAATCCCCAGTCATCCAGGTTTCCTTGCCATTGGAACTGGACCTACCTTCAGTCAAGGATCATGCCTGCTGCGATCGAACAACCTACCAACATTAAAAGATGTCTTACACCAGGTGCATACCATTAATTGTAGTGCTGGAGAAACTCAGCACGTCTGACAACATCTATGCTAACAGAGTTAACATTGAGATCAAAACGGCTTCTGCCAAATTCTGAAGTCATATCACATTTGAAATGTTCACTCTTTCCTTTCAATACAGATGTTGGCAGACTAGCTGAGTTCTCTAATATTAGACACACTATTTTCAAAGCATTTAGACCCGAAACGTTAGCTTGCTCTCTCCACAGCCGCCTGACCCCTGGGATTTCCAGCATTTCTTGTTTCCACTATTTTCTGCACAAAGGCGTTTTGACCAACTGTCCCATTTTAAATTTCAGATTGGAGGGTTTTTTTCCTCAGCCGTCAGCAGATTTTGAAGGAGAAATTAATTTGTGGTTGACATTTGTTGTCTTGGGAAACTATTCCAGGAGAGTGAAATGTTTGAATGAGAATTAATTTATAAGCAATTGTGGTTTTAATTTTGGCCAATCTTTATGGCTTCTAAACACATGCCAAGTTTTATTTTGCCCAAAGTCACTTTCACTGCAAGGTCTGATGTGATAATGGGCAAGAATTACCTCCACCTGATAGGTTTCCTTTTGGAGGATGTTCTTTGGAAAGAATTTGAGAGCTGCTTTTTTAATGCACCTCCAATAGGCATGAAGTGGGATTTGAACCAAAACCTCAGACGCAGCTGCAGGTCTATCATCCAATTAAAAACCCAACAGCTCCTACATTAAAAGCATTCCAGAGTGAAACGCACATGGTCAGATTTCTCTGTGGCTGACTATCTAATGAACATCACCATGAGGTAGCGAAAAGCAAACAAGTCATTCTAAAGCAATGGGATGCAGCTGCCTAGATGCAAAATAAAGTAACCTGCAAGATAAGAGTTTTAGTTTGCCCGAGCAGCCTATCGCTCTCTCAATCCTAGGCAAAAAGGAGCCTGATGCCTTGCGTCATCCTCCTACCCAATCCCAGTGCAGGACACAGCCCCCACCAATGGGCCAACTTCTGATGCCCATTGCCAATCTTCTTGTAAGCAGCACGCAGAATGTAGCAACCTGCTCTTGTCACAGTCAGATGCCTTCTCTAGCCACATCTGCATTTGCACAACCACCATATTGTGTTATGGATAATCAGTCCACTTCTTTGCACAATACTGTAATCTTGCTTCCCTGTTAAAGCACAAACAAACATATTAAATAGAAGCACAGATAAACCAATTGGCTCAAGTCTGCTCCACCATTCAATAAGGACAGAGTTAAGTCAGTCCTGAAGAAAGGTTACACCCAAAACGTCGATCTCTCCACCTCCTGAAGCTGCTTGACTTGCAGTGTTCTCCTAGCCTCCTGCCAATCTACTGTGGATTCCAGCTACTGCAGTTTTTTTTGTGTCTCCCATTTAATTAGACCATGGATGATCCATTCATGTTTTGAATTCCACATTCCCATCTATCCCTCATCATCTTTGATAGTCTAACAAGAACCTTATCCAACTCAGCCTTTAAATTATTGAATGACTCCACACTTTCAATGTCTTTTGAAACAGAGCTCTAAACTCGTACGATCTTTTGAGAAAAGATTTCTCTTCATCTTGGTCTAAAAGGGCAACTCCTAAATTTAAAACAAAGCTCCATCCTTCTGGATTTTTACCTTACCAAGAACACTGAACATTTTGTCCACTTCAGTCACCATTCCCTTTTCTAATCTCCAGTGAAAACAAGCCTGTCCAATCTTTCCTCATAAGACAACCCACTCATTCTAAGTATCACTCAAACCTCAGTTGAACAGCAACCAACGTGTTTAAAATTCTTCCTTAAATAGGAATCCAAACTGCACACAGCATTAAACATATAATTTCACAGTCAAACACAGGCAGTATCCAGATTGCGAATGAGTTCGATTATTTAGTCTGTATGCAAGTAGTTTTGTACACAAAACAGAACTCCACAAAGGATAATATAAAAGGAGCCATTCACAAGTACAGGAAATATTCATTTGCTGAATCGTTAAAATTACACCCTCGTTTGATACCTCATTCCTAATTATGAGCGTGCATAATTTGGGGACCTTCTATACATTAAAATAAGGGTAGAAAGAATTGACTTGATAGGGACTGCCTTTCCATGAAATTTAAAACCATGATTGCAAAAACTAGCTCAAATTAAAACTGCAAATTTAAAAGATAGTCAATACTTGGCATTCAAGATTTTGAGACAGATTTCACAAATGCCAGAACTACACATTCTGGTGGACATCCTGAAACCAGCTGAAAAAATGGGAAACTAGTTGTGATTCCTTTCCCCTTAACAGAATTGAGATTTAATTGAACTCATTTGGAAGCCTGTACCCTTATAGCATAAGGATCTCACATTTAATCCTTGATCTCTACACAAGGCAGTGACAAATTGGAATCCAGCAACAATCTTTGCAAATGGAGTGGTGCAGAGCCAGAGAGACGTAGTACTCAGAACTGAACTCCAGGATGGGGCAATTTAAATATAACAGGTAATCACTACACAGAATATCCAAACACACTCAAAATGTTACAAGCTATGTTAAATGTAAAGTAGCTACCATGGAAACAATTGAATTACTAGCTCTTTTAATGATGTTTTCCAAAAATGTCTAACCAAACCACCCAGAGTCTTTTTTTAAAACACGAGTACAGATTTTAAAGTACTGTTTTTTTTTCAAAATAAAGAGCACGCATTGTTTTTAGAGACAATCTACACAAGAAAAAAGTTACAAAAAATATTTGCAGAGGCCAAGCATACACAGGTTTGTTAATTATACACATATGGTTACAGGTGTACTTGCAAAAGTTCTTCTGGAAATATACACAAGGCTTTCTGTAAATGTACATCATGAATGTAGTGTTACATTTCTATATTCAAACCAAGAAAATTGACAGTATCATACATTCACTTACAAGTAGACAAAAAATGCAAAATACAGGTATCTTCTGTACAAAAAGGGTAGTCCACACTTTACAAGATGAACAGGAAGTTTCATTTCCATGGTAACTAGGGATTCTGTTGCTATGCACAATTTGTTCTACTGTCACAACAAAAAAAACATTACAATATTTGTAAAAGTTCTATGTGAACAGAATATTAATTTTCCACAACATTTATAAAGGAGAGAGACTACTGTTCCATCGAGTGACAGGTTAAAAAGAAAGCAAGTGTTTTACATTCCCTAAGCTGTATAAAGATAGAACATTTTCCTTCAAAAATTTACTTCTGATTGAAATTTACATTGTACAATACTATATGCTAACGACAAAAGGAAAAAATGTGAATATACACTGAAATGCACATTTTGTCTTATTTTTGTTTTTCAAAGGGTTAAAGTTGGTTCAAACTTTCCACATTTACATTATAGAGGTTTACAAATGTACAATTGTACAGTCAAATTATGCTCCACTACTAGGGTACATTTTAGATACAGATAGACATCAATTTGCCAAAAAAGGAAAAAAAACTACAAATATATATGCAAAGTCTACAACAATTATACACTACATATTTATAAGCAAGACCAAACATTTGGTTGGATTTCATTTCTTTTGTTGTCTTCCTCATGCTGAACATCTGCAAACAATGCAGCCACCTTGGCTTGTTCGCATTTTCTAAAAAAAATGATTTGTTTAAATCCGTATGCCTACCTGTTGAAGGAATAGAAGCAAGCTGTGCACCCGAAAAAGCTCTGCATGGGTACACAAAGAATAGAAATTCTATTCCATGGTTGAGTTCAACATGAAAGAGAACCAAACAGCACATCTGGAATTGAAAAAGGTCAGAAGGCAGGGAAGCTGGGAGGCAGGGGCACTCATGCAAATCATAAAAACAGAGCAGGTATTCAAATTTAAAAACACCTACGGGGTTAAGGGAAATCATCAAAAAAAAGACACTCAAAGTGCCTGTTTAATTAATTTTTTTTACAAAATAACTTTCATTTTAAAGTTACTTGTTATATGTTTGAAAACCTGTGGAACTGATTTAAATATAAATCTGCCAAATAATTTCCAAGAAAAGCTCATGTCCATAATGAAAAAGATAATTACAAGTAGATTTCAATTTCTTGCATATCTTACTGTCACAGCAGGAGTACATTAGAACTGAATCTGCATGTAACAAGCCAGATTTCACCAAAAACACCCTGAACTTTTCTACTTTTTGTACATTTAAGGGGGGGGGGGAAAGGTGTGACAAAAATATCACAATTTGGGTGTGACACATACTTTTTTTATTCTTAAACCTTATGTACAACTATTTCTATACATCACTGAGACACAGTAGAAAAGCAGGGCAGTGATCAATTCTAAAAAAATTAACCAAAAAGAGTGTGAACATCTCCTGGAAAAAATAGGACTTTGGGAATTGCTAAGCATCATATATATATATACATACATAACAGGCTTAAAATAAAATTTATAAATGCTTTCACCGAGGATACTAAATTGGTTTGCTTTTGCTAGCATGTTATGGCAACCTAAAGCCAAGGTTTGTAGTTAAGAGCCTGCAGGGTAGAGGATTAGGCTGCTGGTTGTTACATCAGTCAATCACGTTTAGTCCCCCAAGTAAGGAGAAAGTGGGAGGTGGTGTTATTCTGCTTTACGAAATTCACATTTACAGCATTCCATTGGGTGGCCCACCAATTGGGCCCAGGTCCACTCCATTCTTCATGTAATATTTTTCGAGTTTGGCCAAGATATGCTTCCCATAGGTGTACTTGCGAAGGGTTGCAATGTGAGGTCTGATCTGGAAAGTGATTTAAAACAGCAAATTAGCAACATCACCGGGGCAAGAGATTCTCTTATCAATTTGCTGGTGTTACTGACTAGCTTGAAGTAAATCTCCTAGGCTATGAACCACTATAGCTGGGGCAAATCTCCTGCCAGCCGACACTTTTAGTTACATTACTCAGTAGAAGTTGACAGTAGATGTGTTAAGTAAATCACCACGGTGCAATCTGACCCATAGGAGAATGCAAGCTCCTGCAAGAGTTTCCCAATTCAATCACCGGCATGTGCCAAAAAAGGCTTGTGCCATCACTTGAGTCATTAATAACCAGTGAAGCACCCAATACCTCACCAAATTCCAAACTTACATGGACGGCTTTCTTGTAAAATAGAAGATACAGAACAACAATTTTAAATAGCGGGGCTAAAATACAGCACAGCAACACAATGACCCAAACATGTCTACAACTCAAGAGACTGAAACTATCGCAAACATTTATAACAATGCAGCAGAAATACATTTCCTTTGGTAGCTCGCTTGAATAAACAATGAGCTGTTGAGGCACGAAGACCAGGTGATACCAGGCTCTCCCAGAAATGGCTAATTTGTGCTTAGATAGCTGATCTCAACCAGGAAGGTAAATTGAATTTCAGAAACAGAGTTACACAGCTAAAGATCCCTCTCTTCTGGATGATGACTACAGGATCCTTTGCACGTAAAAGGAACAGATCGCCTTTGCAACACAGGATGACTCAGAATGTTATATCCATCTGCATAACTGCTACACTCAAAATATAGACATAGTCCTGAACACCAAGTGAAACATGCAAATTAGCAGCCATAGGGACATCTTACTGTAAGATTTTAGTGACAGAAAGTTTCTGGGCTGACTCAAAACAGACGACAGGTTATAATAGCTTTCATCTTTCGGCTTTGGGCTATTTATCAGCAAGTAGCAATGCTGAAGCAAAAACAAAACACTGCTGCAGGATCAAGATGCTTTAACAGCCACTCTCAGCCATTAGCTTTAGAAAGATTCAGTAAACAGAAGCTGGGTGTGCGCATGTTTTATCTCATCCATCTAGATCAGTTTTTTAAAAAGTCTTTCTACTGCCTGGTACCCCGATTAAATTGTCTTGAGTATCACATTTAGAAAACTGTCCCTTAATTAGCACTGCTGCCTCACAGCTCCAGAGACCCGGGTTCAATTCCCGACTCAGGCGACTGACTGTGTGGAGTTTGCACGTTCTCCCCGTGTCAGCGTGGGTTTCCTCCGGGTGCTCCGGTTTCCTCCCACAGTCCAAAGATGTGCGGGTCAGGTGAATTGGCCATGCTAAATTGCCCGTAGTGTTAGGTAAAGGGGTAAATGTAGGAGTATGGGTGGGTTTCACTTCGGCAGGTCGGTGTGGATTTGTTGGGCCGAAGGGCCTGTTTCCACACTGTAAGTCTAATCTAATCTAAAAAGCCTTGTGTTCTAACAAAACCACATTAGTTAACATCGTGTCATTATGTACAGATACACAAGGTAATGAAACCACATTCTTATTATGAACATGGACTGAAGTAGGGGATAAGTTCTGGTTTGTCTATCCCAATGCCTTGATCTCCTGCCTTCAACACTGCTTCAACTGGTATGTCGGGGAACACACCTCCTGCAACAGTAGTGGACTCATCAACCCTAAGGACATTTAAATGGTCATTGGATAGGCAGATGGATGAGAATGGAATAGTGTAGGTTAGAAGAGCTTCAGATTGGTTTCACAGGGCATCGCAACATCGAGGGCCGGAGGGCCTGTACTGTACTGGAATGCTCTAACTCAGGAATGCAACTGACCTGGACTCATGTGTGATGAAGGTGAATGCAAGAAAGTTCATGGTAGTCAATATACACTGTACAGAGCACATCGGGAAGAAAATCACTGGGGAGTTGAGTACCTGGGGCTTTTCCAAACTTATCTTCATTTCCTCTTTCTGAAACATTCACAAGTTGAGTCATTCTAACATAGTCTCCTCCTTAAAATGAAAGATGGTTTGCAGACAGAGCACATGACAATTGCATTCAGACTGGGTCAGGAATGACATCAGGTGTGACATCATCAGCTACCATGTTAAAGTTGATGAGTAATTAGGTGTTAAATCATACAGTGTCAGTGTGGTACTCTCAACTGTACACCAACGCGTCCTGACATCAAGCCCTTGCAAGTGCCTTACGCACGTTGGCTATCAAAGCAATCCAAAATCCACGAGTACTGTCGCTCTGCAGGGTCTATTCTCTAGATTTAGAGAAATCTACATCCCCATTTTACTACTTAAAATGTAAATCACCTCCTGGCATTATCCAAAGACGTGTTCCAGATCCTAGCCACGATGTACCTGACAGATGTCCATAATAAATTAACTTGGCACTTAAACAGTATTCAGAGTCAAAACGTGGTGCTGGAAAAGCACAGCCAGTCAGGCAGTATCTGAGGAGCAGAAGCATGTTTCGAGCATAAGTCCTTCATTTTGGTGGGGGGAGAGAGAGCGCGAGAGAAGAGAGAGAGCGCAAGAGAAGAGAGAGAGCGAGCGCGAGAGAAGAGAGAGAGAGAGAGCGCGAGAGAAGAGAGAGAGAGAGCGCGAGAGAAGAGAGAGAGAGAGAGCGCGAGAGAAGAGAGAGAGAGAGAGCGCGAGAGAAGAGAGAGAGAGAGAGCGCGAGAGAAGAGAGAGACAAGGTACCTAGGAATGCAATACGTAGATGAAAGTCTGTGCTATATATAGTCTGTTCACCAGTTTCCTCAAATGACTTATTATCTACATTATACATCAAAAGATGTGAAAGGCATTATATGTCTGAAAATCTTGCCCCTCTGAAACAAAATCCACAGAACAATTTCATTTCGGATGACTAAAGTACCACCACTCTTTTGTGGTCGTTCAATTTCTCCTCCTTCAAAAAGTCTCCATTTCATATCTGTGCTGCAATATCGGGAATGTGTGTGCGACACAGTGCAACTGAAGATTCAATACCGTCAGAAAACACATCACCTCAGCAGTTTCACTTTACAGAGCTCAGAATTACAGCTTTTGAGAAAAATGACAAGACTGGCAATTAGACAATGAACTAATCAGAATAACCATCCCTACAAGCATCTACTCCCTCCATCACCGATGCTCAGTGGCAGCAGCATGTACTACCTACATAGATGCATGCAGAAATTCACTAAAGATCCATGGACAGCACCTTCCAAACCTACAACCAGTTCTATCTAGAAGGACATGGGCAGCAGACATATGGGAACATCACCACCTGCAAGCCACTCACCATCTTGACTTGGAAATATATTGCTGCTCATTCACTGCCACTGGATCAAAATCCTGGAATTCCCTCCCTAAGGGCATTGTGGGTCTACCTATGGCAGGTGGACGTAGTGTTTCAAGGAGGCAGCTCACCCCCACCTTCTCAAGGGGCAACTAGGGACAGGCAATAAATGCTGACCAGCTTGTGTCGCTCACATCCCACAAAGGAATTTAAAAAGCAGGCAGGGAGACTCAAACTCAAAGTTCCAGTCCATTCCTTTTCACTGCACATTTAGTTCTACAGCAGCAGTATGGGAATACTTGGCGTTTAGCTTCATGAGCATTCAGTGAATGTTTCAGGTTTTGGGAAGCTGTTAAATCTATGTTTCTTTGAATTGTTCATTTGACACTAAAATTACTACTTGTACTTTTTTTTCACATTTTATGTAAAGGAACATAAAATCCATTAAAAGGCCATTTGACAGAAGGAAGCTTTTATAATTAGTTCTCTCCTGCAATTTAAAGATGCAACATTCCAACAATGCAAATGTGCTGATGAAACCTACCTTGTGCATCACAATCTTGCGCTGGGCTGGCTCTGCCACATCAATCATCTTTTGTACCACATAGTTTGCGTACTGATCCTTCATCATAGTGTATAAGGCACTGTGAGGACCATCGTTAATACTGCACACTTCATCAATCAGCAGAGCTCGCTCAGCACGAGAGGCGTGGGTCACACATTTCTCAACGACATTGCTGAAAAAACAAAGAGGTGTCATGACGGTGATACTCAGAACATTCTAGACCCTTGTGTATGCTCAAGACCCTATCAAGCTACTCAAAATTGTGATGTACTTTGCTATGCAGCTAAGAGAGAGAAACAAGTTCTCTTTAGATAGTGGGTTGAATTACAGGCATGGGAAAAAAGATCTGGATGTAAAGTGAGGTGAAAATTAGATGGTTATAGACGCTCAAGTGCGCACAACACGAGAAAGCTGGTGGAATCAGATATCACAGCAACTTTCAAAAAGCAACAGAATATGTAACTGGGGAAAAAATAAACTGCATTGTTATGGGAAAAAGCTGGGACAAAGCCGGACAGCTCTTCTAAAAACATGGCACATACACAACAGATCACATGGTGCAATATGGCATGACTGTACGCCGTGAAGGTGACTACCACGAGAGGCCGAGGGCAAAATTCTGTCTGAACTACGAATTGCCCATTCACTTTAAAATGTTTTGCTTAAATGTTTGAGACACAACTGTCTAAACTTCTGAAGTGAATTTGGAACAGCACCACACAGGACACAGAAAACCAGATTTTTTTGTGACAATATGCCAAATTTGTTGTAGATGTTGATGGTCATCTCAACAGTATGCAGAATCTATAACATTAACCTAGGTGGGTGAAGGGGGAGATGGAGGAAGAGAAAATATATCAGTAAACTGTCAACAATTGATAATTTATTTTAGCTTGTGTAGCAGTGCATCTCAGGTTTTGAAACTTTTAAGTACCACTCTGCCCAAAGGTGAAGTTGCTAGGAACACCTAGCAGAGGCAGCTGAAATCTGCCAGATAATCATTGGCATACATAAACAAGGCACAGAATTAAAGAGAAAACCACAGAAGGCCACTCAGCCCTTCAGTCTGCTTAGTCATTCAATAAGAGCCTGGCTAATCTGATTGGATGTGGGGTAATCTATCCCCACCTCCAGTAATACTCTTGCTTATCAAGAATTTATCTCACTCTATTTTAAAATTATTCAAACATTTGACTTCATTGTTTAAGGAACAGAGTTCCAGAGACTCCTGAACCCCAGAAAAGGATTTCTCATCTCAGACAAAAATGGGAAATCTTATTTATAAGCAATGACCCTCAGTTCTTTATTCGCTCACAAGGAAACATCTTTTCCAAATCTTGCTGCACGATATCAGGTGGAGTATCGACTGCTCTGTGTCTGGCTGCTGCAGAACGTGTCCCCTGTGGTCAGAGAACTAAAGTCTACCTTAGTGCTTCAACCAAAAAACACAACTTCAAGGCAAACTGTTAGCCTGATCAATGTGCAGAAAGTCAGACCCAGGAGGACCAAAAAAGCTGGACAAATTGGATCAGAATTACAAGTAAACAATACTGAAATCCAAGGTGCCCTAACACATCCAGCTTGAAGACCAAAATATGAGCTAAATACAAAACCACTGGTATCCATTTTCAACAAGGAACAGATGGATGGCCATTTCCAAAAGTGGACAACAACCTGAACTTTATGAAGTCAATGTAAACTAGTGGGCCCGATTAAATGGGAATACAGCCCCAACGTATGGTACGGCAAGACACTCAAACATCAGCAACCTGGTTTGACGTTTGACTAATCCCATGTTAGAAGGGACTACCGAAATGTCAGAGATACCTGGCAAACTTGTGCTGGCTCAGAGCCAAGACATTTCCTCTGATTTCAGATACAATCTTGCTCTTATCTTCAGGGCGGCCATGTTCCAGGACATGTTGAATGACGTAATTCCCGTACTGGTCCTGTTGGGATGCAAAGCAAAGAGGTTGAATTAATATCGGATCGGAAAGTCATAGAGATGTACAGCATGGAAACAGCCCCTTTGGTCCAACCCGTCCATTCCAGCCAGATATCCCAACCCAATCTAGTCCCACCTGCCAGCACTCGACCCATATCCCTCCAATCCAGACACTTCCTAAGTGTTACCATTCTGATAGATGTCTTTCTTAGGTGCTAGTAGTTTGGAGCAAGGCTACTTTTTAAAATATACCTAGCCTGCATTTGTCATGTCCCAACTGTTTTTTGATGAAGAAACTAAAATGGCATTATCCCAAACTAATTACACAACCCTACTTAGAAGAAGAAAAATCTAATCAGAGGCTTAGTTGGAGATAAATACTATTTATAATGATGTTCTAGCAACCAACTCCACTTGGCACTTGAGGCAGGAGAATACCCCAAACCTTTAGAAATAAACCATGGGGGCTGGGGGAGGGACTGCAATATCAAGACAGTGACTTTCTTTCCAATTCACCTTAAACATAGTTAAACATTCTTCAACATACCCTAGGCATCTTGACATGTGGTGAATTCCCTGTCACAAACCAAGATTCCTTTCCAAACAATATCACCATGTGCCAACAGTCCCCTTCCCCACCCCCAAACCTAAACTCTGACATAGTCCCAGCTTCTGCTGAGCACTCGCATTTGTGCTGTGTTATCAAGAGGAGAGTCTAAGTGGAAGGATGACCACTATGAAGTGGGCATGGTGGCAAAATTTAAAAGCAGTTTGTTTCTTTATTACTCAATAGCGTTAGCCTTGTAAACATCTTTGTAACATTCTCTGCACCCTGAATATTTGGGACTGGGTATGGTGAAAATAATAAGCAGGAAGGCACTTGTACGAAAAGACAACTGCTCCAACTTATAAACAAGTAAAGGTAGTTTTCCGATCACCTATGAAAACAAAACACAGCTATGTCGTATTAAATTCTGAAAACCTGATCAAATATTTCTACACTATGTAGAAATGTTTCAGCTGAACTTGAATGTTTAAAAGCACAAAACCAACAAACACTGGTGACTACTGCTGTGGTCATAAAACGGCACAAAGAGGGGAAAACCATTTAATCAAGTTCACTGGGAAAACAAACAATAATGACAGGAAATCAGTGCTCCCAACGCACTTATTGTGAAAGAGACCAGAGTCTAGTTTCTCATCCACACACAAGGATCTTTTTGCAGATATGAATTAAACATTCTTAGGCCACTTGGAAAAATGTTCCAATGCATCAGGTAAGGATCTATTCTTTGGCAGAATCGGCATTTTGTGGCATTTCTCCTAGCTGCAGACAGAACAAAGGGTATGTTTACAGAAGAATTAAATAATTCTTTGTGCCGTTGTGTGGAAGGAGCAGGGGAAGAAGCAGAATTTATAAGTCATAAAACAGCCATGTAATTTATGGTAATATAATTAGCGGGCAACAGGAGACAAAATAAGGATAGATATTTGATGTCAAAAGGTTAAAGGGTGGAATGGCCCCTTATTCATTTGCACATTTGAGAATTAAACTGAATTTAATGTTGATGTCCAGATTTTTCTTATTTAAATGACTTTTTTTTTTCACATCTCAAAAGGCCAATATCCCGAAACATGAACTCTGCTTCTCTCCAGCCGTGTTGCCTAACCTGCTGAGTGCTTCCAACATATTGTTTTTCAGATTTTCAACATCTGGAGTATTATGCCTTCATAAAAACATTTCTTATACCACATCAGCAGCAAGCAGCTAAATGTCTGATCTATTCTTTCACGGGATATGAGCATTGTTGGTCACCCCTACTTGCTCAAGTAATCACCTTCTGGAACTACTGTAGTTTGTCAGGCGTAGATCCATCAACAGTACAATTAGGAAAGGAATTCCAGAACTCTGACCCAATGACAATGGAGGAATGGTGTTGAAGTCCCAAGGTCAGAACGATGGCAGCTTGGGGGAAACTTTTGGTGATGGTCCTTCAATAACAGAGGAGCTACAAATGGTACTGAAGCTTGTGCAATCATCACTGACCATCCACACAGCTGACCTCATAATAGAGGGAAGGTCCCTGATGAACCAGCTGAAGATGTTTAGGACAATAACAATTGCCCGAAAAATTCCAGCACCGATGTCTTGCTGGATCCAAGAACCACAACCACCTTTGTATCACTTTGACTCCAATGAATGGAAATTTCCTCAATTCCCACTGCCTACAATTTTGCTCAGGCTCTTTGCTGCCATATCATGTCAAATGCTGCTTTAGGTCAAAGATAATTCCCACCACCTTGCCCCTGGCATTCATCTGGTTTGTCCATGATTGCACCAAGACAGCAATGACATCAGGAGTCAGGTGACTGTGGTGAAATGCAAACTTAATAGTGCCTAATGGATCAATAATCTTCAAACTTCTTACTGTTAACAGCAGCTCTCAAAGAGTTGCTGCATCTTAGGAAAGTGAAAGTTGCCATAGTCTCAGAGGACCATAGGCTACTCTCTCATTAAAGACACATGACTGGCAGTACATTTAATTTGAGGGTCACCACATTCAAGTGAGAAGTGAAGAAAGCAGAGCCATGATAACATCAGCCAGCGTGGGAGTTTAACCTGTCTTTGTTGGTGTCACTCTGGATCACAAACCAGCCAGCCAATGGAGCGAATTTACCCTCACTCCTTACTGTAAGTTATGTTGCCTGTGCTTAAAAAAACAAGTCAGTGTTCAATGCTGACAAGTTCCAGTTATAACAAGCAGATACTATAGCACTGCTGCTTGACCTGTGACACCACAATCAATGCATCACAGGTTCAGTACAGTGCTTAGCAGAATTACTAGTAACACAGGGTGTATGGTGTCAAAATATGAAAATATGCCAAATTTACCTTAGAAACTTCAAACTTTTTTCTATTACTGAAGCTATTTAGTCACATTCTCAAATAATGCTAAATAAAACATTACTTGCAAAAAAATTGCATAAAGTAGGACTGACTGAAATATTCAAAAGAGAACCATGATGTATAAAATTAGTTAAGAATTCAAGAATGACAGTATAATCTTGGTTAAAATAAAACCGCTGCATCAAATGGTCATTCTGCTGCTCTCTAACATCAGCCTTGATGTAATTAGCATTGGTCTATCAGACTCTTGTGGGTACAAGCGCCACTCCACAATCCTGAGCATTTACTCTCTGATGGCAGTTCAATGAAGCATTAACAGAGTGCTGCACTGTCAATGGTGCCGGCCTATCCAATGAGATATTAAAGCAAGGCTCTGCCTGTCAGCTCAGGTGAATGTGAACGATCCACTGGTTCGATTTGAAGAGAACCTGGGGAGTGTGAGCCTTTTCCAAAAACTTTCCAATAATTATCCCTTTTTAAACAATATCACTGGCCGTTATCTCATTACTGGTCAGCTTGGAGACTTTTAGTATGACTTGGAGTGCAGAGCTGTTACATTTCAAAGCGAATCAGATGTCACTATTTGCCTGGGATGATTCAATCAGTAATCGCAAGAGTGTTAAGTGTCATTTCTTAATCCATTGCCTAGCCCCACAGTCCAGCACAGAATGTATACCGCCAGCTGCCTCAGCGAGAATGAGGATACATACCTGAACTAACTGTTCTGTATGTTGATGAAGCTCCTCTAGGATAGGCAGGGTCTGCTCAGGCATGCAATGCTCTAAGATCCGCTGGATAACACGGCAGCCATAGGGATGAGTCGATAGAGCAAACACCTGCAAATGAAACGAAAGAGGTCAACAATGAGCTTTTAAAAGGGGCGGGGGAGGAGATATTTTGAAATAGCATGTAAAATAAACTGATCATGTCTTCAAAATCTTAATCTTGCGCAGTGTGTTAGTTTTGAACTTAAATCTTAATGTGCTATCCCAGTCCACAACTGTGGACTCATTGCCCACAATCTACACTGCCATTACTCTGTGCTTGGACAAGAGCACACGATTAAATCAGTGCAACATTGCTCATAAATGCTGGATGACTAGAGAAATTGAGGGTTTGGTTAAGAAAAAGGAGGAAGCATATGCCAGTGTAGACAGGAGAGATCAAGTGAATCCTTGGAAGAGTATAAAGGTAGTACGAGTATATTAAGAGGGAAATCAAGAAGGCAAAAAGGGGACATGAGATAGCTTTGGCAAATAGGGTTACGGAGAATCCAAAGGGTATTTATAAATACATTAAGGACAAAAGGATAACTAGGAAGAAAATAGGGCCCTTCAAAGATCAGCAAGGCAGCCTGTGTGTGGAACCGCAGGAGAGGGGGAGATATTAAACAAGTATTTTGCATCAATGCTGACTCTGGAAAAGGACATGGAAGATACAGAAAGTGGGGAAGAGATGGTGACATCTTGAAAAATGTCCAGGTTACAGAGGTGGTGGTGCTGGATGTCTTGAAACTCATAAAAGTGGATAAATCCTCAGGGCCTGATCAGGTGTATCCTAGAACTCTGTGGGAAGCTAGGAAAGTGATTACTGGGCCCCTTGCTGAGACATTTGTATCATCGATAGTCACAGGTGAGGTGCCGGAAGACTGGAGATTGGTTTAACGTGGTGCCACTATTTAAGAAGTGGGGGATAAGGAAAAGCCAGGGAACTTCAGGTGAGCCTGAAATTGGTGGTGGGCAAGTTGTTGGAGGGAATCCTGAAGGAGAAGATTTATATTTATTTGGAAAGGCAAGTACTGATTAGGAAGTGTCAGCATGGCTTTTTGCGTGGAAAATTATGTCTCACAAACGTGATTTGAGTTTTTTGAAGAACTAACAAAGAGGACTGATGAGGTCTGAGTGGTAGACATGATTTATATGGACGTCAGTAAGGTGTTCAACAAGGTTCCCCATGGGACACTGGTTAGCAAGGTTAGATCTCATGGAATACAGGGAGAACTAGCTATTTGGATACAGAACTGACTCAAAGGTGATGGATGGTTGCTTCTTAGACTGGAGGCCTGTGACCAGTGGTGTGCCGGGTCCAAAACTTTTCATCATTTAGATTAATGGTTTGGATGTGAACATAGGAGGTATTAGTAAGTTTGCAGATGACACCAAAATTGGAGGTGTAGTGGACAGCGAAGAAGGTTACTTCAGAGTACAATGGGATTTTGATCAGATGGGACAATGGGCTGAGGAGTGGCAGATGGAGTTTAATTTAGATAAATGTGAGGTGCTGCATTTTGGGAAAGCAAATCAGAGCAGGACTTATACACTTAATGGTAAGGTCCTGGGGAGTGTTGTTGAACAAAAGACACCTTGGAGTGCAGGTTCATAGTTGCTTCAAAGTAGAGTCACAGGTAGATAGGATAGTGAAGACGGTGTTTGGTATGCTTTCCTTTATTGGTCAGAGCATTAAGTATAGGAGTTGGGAGGTCACGTTGCAGCTGTGCAGGTCATTGGTTAGACCACCTTTGGAATATTGCAATTCTGGTCTCCTTCCTATCGGAAGGAACGATGTTGTGAAACTTGAAAGGGTTCAGAAAAGGTTTACAAGGGTGTTGCCAGGGTTGGAGGATTTGAGCTATAGGGAGAGGCTGAATAGGCTGCAGCTGTTTTCCCTCGAGTGTCAGAGGCTGAGGGGTGACCTTATAGAGGTTTATAAAACCATGAGGGGCATGGATAGGGTAAATAGACAGAGTCTTTTCCCTGTGGTGGGGGAGTCCAGAACTAGAGGGCATAGGTTTAGAGTGAGAGGGGAAAGATATAAAAGGGACCTAAAGGGTGACTTTTTCACTCACAGGGTGGCGTGTGTATGGAATGAGCTGCCAGAGGAAATGGAGGCTGGTACAATTACAGCATTTAAAAAAGCATCTAGATGGGTATATGAATAGGAAGGGTTTAGATGGATATGGGCCAAGTGAATGGGACTAGATTAGGTTAGGATGTCTGGTTGGCATGGACCAGTTGAACCAAAGGGTCTGTTTCTGCGCTGTACATCTCTTTGACTGACAAAATGGACAGCAAAGTAACATAACTACTCCAAAAATGCAACCAAAGGATCATGTGAATTTTTGTTTTGTATTATAAATCATAACATCTAACTTGAAACATTCCAATTCAAGCTATTTTTGGTTAAAAAAAACAGGAGAGCTGTCACGCTTAGCAAAATAAGTCAGTAACAGAGGCAGCAGAGGTGGTTCAACTCCTGAATTATTGTGAAGCAACCGCCCTTTGCTGCAATTGGAGTACGGATATTATAATGAGTTTCACTGCCTCAGGGTTTCCATTTTTGATCATCAGTGTTAGGCAAGGACAGAATTATGTTAATGTGCGATGCTCCCCAAAGTTGAATATTACAATGATCGTGTGTGTATGTTTATACAAAAGGAATGAGCAATGAGCTAAAGCACCCACATGACCACTTCTCAGTACACTCAAATACAAGGGAGGATTAAAAATAGTCAAAATCTCTGATCAAGTCATACCTGCCCTTGGAAAGCATCAATGATGAATTGCAAGGATTGTGGCTGTACACATTCAATACACTTCTGTACCACGTGGTTCCCATTCTGATCCTTGACACATTTTAGGACATGTCCATCCAGTTCCTTCACCATTTCGTTCTGTATACAATAGGGGAGATGCAGACAATAACACTGATAAAGGTTATGCTTTATATTGGACATTTTCTGCTGCATTATGTCAATGAACCAACTCATCATCATTATGCAGAACTTGTATTTCATCCCCTTTTGAACCACTGTATTGACATTTTACAATTCCATTCCTCAACAGAAACCTACCCTCCACACCTTAAAATCAATGTCAATAATATATGGCAAGGCAAGGTTGTGAAATGCACTCCTTAGAGCTGAATGAACATTTTAGGATATGTATCCTAAAATTAATATTTCCAAACATCTCATTCAAAACTCTCAGCTCTCCACTAGCAAAGCTGACACGGTCAAGGGAAACAATCTTCTGGAAAGACAGTGGAAATTTTATACTATGACACAGAATATGCTGTTGCGTGGCTATACGTCTGCTATTCCAGAACATAACATTAACTAATATTTATTTCTATTTAATATGTAAGTGTCAAAAAGTTTTACATATTTCAAACATAGCCTAGTTCATACCTCAAAACTTAAAAACATATTTACAGACAAAAGAACAGCAGATACTGGAATCCAAAGTGGATAAGCAGGAGGCTGGAAGAACACAGCAAGCCAGGCACCGTCAGGAGGTGGAGAAGTCAACATTTTGGATATAACCTTCTTGATGTTCTAACAGAAATGCTGACTTCTGCACCTCCTGATGCTGCGTGGCTTGCTGTTTTCTCCAGCCTCCTGCCTGTCTACTCAAAAGTTACAATGCAAGGACTCAGGACTCAGGAGTCCTTTATTAAAAAAAAATCTTGGCTGACACTTCAGCACAGCAAAGAGCTCCTCAGGAGTAATGAATGATCTCACGGCATTAGTTAAAATAAAACCAGGAGAGTTAACCCTCGTGTCTGGAAAATCAGCAACACAAAAATCAGATTGCTTTGAAAACTTGCTGCGCACAGATTGGTAGCTGTGTTTCTAACATTACCAGGGTCTGCACTTCAGATGGTCTTGACTGGGTGTTTTTGGATGTCTGGTAGTCATGGGAAATGTTATGTAAACGCAACTCATTTTTTATTAGAAACTTAAACTAATAGCAAAATTACATCGGAGAAAATGTTCTGATAAAAACCCTAGATCTACGACATGACTAATTTACACCATTCAAAAATAATAGATTTATGTTGCAATTTGGAAAGTATTTGTTCATTGATGGGGTTGATCACTGAGGCATGTAGCAGTGTCTGCACAAGAATCAGCTGCCAGGGTTAAGCAGGAAGAAAATTAAACTAGTAAGTGGTAATCAGTGAAGAGTTTCTGCTAATCCAGATGATAAAGATACAGAAAGTTTCATGTCAAAGATTATAAACACAAAATAGAATGGGACTTACAAAAGTCAAACTGATTGAATGAGGAGTTTTCTGAAATATGGAAGTGTATACTGGCATCTGTGCTTTCAGCTGCCTTGGCCATAATCTCTGGAATTCACTCCCTGAACCTGTTCACCACTCTTTCTGGACATTCATGAGAACCTTCCTCTTTGACTTAGTACTTGGTTACCTGTCGGGGTCTCATTTGGCTCGATTTCAAATTTTGCTTTCTAATACTAATATGAGGCTTCACGCTACGTTAAAGTTACAATAATGGAAGTTATTCCTGTTGAAAAAGAAACTGTGTTTCTACATCTAGCATGGGAAACAGATCAGGATAACCGGCAACCACAAAGAATGGAAGTTAGAATTCAAAATATATGGGGGTCAAAGCTGGAAGACTAGGTGAAGCTCATTTCTAACACTGGAAGAGCAAATTACTCCAGGTGCTGGAATCTGTACTGAAAACAAAAAAATGTTGGAAATCATCGTGGGTCAGGCAGCATCCACAGAGAGAGCAAACTAACACCACGTCTAGATGATTTATCTAGATTTATCTATCATCTAGACTGGAAACTTTAGCTTGCTCTCTCTCCATGGATACCTCCTGACCGACTGTGATTTCCAGCATTTTTTGTTTTCACTTCTAATATTATCAGCTGAACATAACAATTTAGAAATAATAATGCTCAGAAAAACTTTTACAGTTAATGCTGTTTCTTGCGTTCCTTTGAAAGTTTACTGGTTAAGGGAGAGACAACCACAATAGCTAGTAAGGCAGTAATTCCCACAAAGTGCCTGCTCAGAGGTTAGGAAAGGAAAAATCATCTAGCGAATGTGTCCTAACTTAAGGGAGTTTGATGAGATTGAAGAATACTGTCGGGAAGACACAACAAATGTATGCAGATAAATGAACAATAATGACAATACACAGGAGAAATGCTGAGATTCTTCTCTGTACTATACAGTGCCATAATAAAGGCTGGAAACCCAGCTGAATCCTCTGAGTTCAAAACATGCAAATAAAGTCCAGATTATTTTGCAACAAAACTGCATGCATACTTTTCGGGATAAAAATGTTACATGCATGTCACTTCGGAAATGAACTTTGCCATTACAGTGTTCATCCCTTGTCAGAAGATAGCAAAATTTACTCTCAAGTGGCTACTCTGCAAAAGTGTATGGATGGTGAGTGTTAAATTGCATTCACATCACAACTGATGTGGACACGTTTTCCTTTTCTAGCAGGGGTCAATGGAAGAATCCTTGCAAAATCTTCCTGTCCTTAGACAGTGGCATCCAAGGCACCAAAAACAATGCTCGGACACATGGGGCAGTCCTCGTGTCAACTAAGCTAGCAGAGATCGACATAGCAGCGTCCAACCCCTGCAAATAACTCAATCCTTTTTGTCCTTGTATTTCTGATTTGTCCTGTCAAATTATTTGGGGTTGGAGGCTTTTTACCAATTGCCTCCTCAGTGTGTTATGGACCAGGCCAGACCTCCTGAAAACATTTCAAGAAAGTAGCCCAGACCCTAACTTTACCAGTTGTCTTAAGCAGGTGTATCACGGATATTCCAGGAGGGATGCAGCCGGTCAAACCATTTACGTGTTAAACAAAACAGAATTTATTTACAAGATTACCAAAACACAAACAAAAGAGAACAGAATACAGAATAACTTAACCTATGTGAAAACACTACAAATTATCCCAACTTAATGCTGTTCCAAATACTTGCAACCAATCCCCATAAACACCCCTTGGCACAAAAGGAAAAATCAAACAGTCTTACAGGAAAGACTTCTGACAGAGTACCGGTGTCTTTGGGTCCAGCAGCTTTTACATTTGCCTGACTGCTTTCAGTTAATAGCCAAATCAAACCAGAGATACGCTGAGCTAGGAGAACTGGCCATTCCTCTTTCAATGTACAATTCTTTTGAAATTTCAAAGCCTCTTGCCCATGGCAGTATCTGTTAGCCATAATCAAACTGGCCCTAAAACCCATCCAACCCCAGACTTTTCAGAGCCTGTACTTTTTACGCCCTCTCTGGAAAAAATAGCCAACAGCACGATAACCTTGTTAAAGGAGAATCATCATCACAAGTGGATAACTTCAAAATTTAAATACCAAATTGCACCTACAGCTTGAGCTCTAAACAAATGAGGCGCAAAACAGATTTTCCTTTCATTTTTGACCTAAAAGACTTCACTGCACACTATGCTATATAGACAAGGACAAACATTTTACCCTCTGCGTGAGGCTACCAACGTAACCATTTCAATTCAAACTAAATATATTATTACACTGATGTGATGATGTTGGGGCAATAATTTTGCAGTGGACAGATAACACAAAAGTTCAGAGCACAGCAAACAGCTAGGTAGCAAACAATAGAGGACACATTTGCATGTCTACCTGCCAGCCTAAATAAGAAGTGATACATGTTGCTAGCATAAATGAGAGCTTCTATATGCCAAATAGCACAATTGTGAAGTGAACGCAAGAGAGATCTCAGTGCATTTCTGCACAAATCTGTGAATGCACAATCGGATCACAAACCAGGTAACAGAAGATTTAGTATCTGGATTTTAGCACAACAGCCAGCTGGAGTACTGTGTCAAATTCTGGGCACACTTTAGGAAGGATGTGAAGATTCTGGGAAAGGTATGGTGTTACTGATACACATCCAGAGAGGAGAGTTACAGTCATGAGGATAAATTAGAGAAACTGGTCTTGTTCTCCTCACAGCAACAAAAGCTGTTTAAAGATCACAAAGAACTTAAATATAGTTAACTTGTTTCCAATAGCTGAGGATCAATAACCAGAGAAATGAGATTTAAAGGTGACTGGCAAACAGACCAGAGGTCACACGAGAAAAACATTTTAACGTAATAATTTGGATTGCACGGATATAGGATGGTGAATACAGATTCAGTAATAACCTTCTAAAGAAACCTGGGTAAATACTTAAGGTGGAAAGTAAGTGCAGGGATATGGGGAAAGGATTGGACTAAATATATGGCTCTTCAAAAGAGGCAACTTGCAGATTTGGACTAAATAGCCTTCTTCTGTACTGTACAATTCTATAAATACCAAAACATAACAGTCAGCAAACACAAAGAGAGAAACCAGAAGTGGTGTGACAGGCCACTCAAGAATAAGTCTATGAGGATTAGAGACAGATCAAAATTCTGGAAAAAAGTTTTGCTGGACTTTCTGCTTGGATTTCAGAGCAGAGATATAGAGAGAGAAGTGAACCTGTACTTTTTAATTCCTGAAGAAGGGCTCATGCCCGAAACGTCGAATCTCCTGCTCTTTGGATGCTGCCTGACCTGCTGCGCTTTTCCAGCAACACATTTTTCAGCTCTGATCTCCAGCATCTGCAGTCATCACTTTCTCCTTTTTAAAATGGAAACTATTTTGATAGTTGATAGTTGTGAAACAAACATTTTAATCTTGGCTAACCAGTGAACTCTCAATAACAAAAACAAAACTACTGTCTGAATCAGGTTTGCAAACTGCTCAGAAAAGAGTTCCTATTTTGGTACTGTCATGCAGCGTTCACTGCACTCTTGCAGAAGAGGTCCAGAATGATGGTCTGAGAACCTGGATTCAAGGCACAACATGACAGCTGCTGGTAATTATATTCAATTAACAAACCCATAGGACATGAGATGATTACTTAAAGAGGAACAATTTGTGGAGAACGGAACTAAGTCATGACACTCATTTGGAGATATGGTGTAGGCAGTGGGCCGAAAGGTCTCCTTCTCCACGGCAACTATTCAGATTCTGCGGTCTAGGATTTCCATTCTGACAAATTAACGGTCGGAAACATGAGCAAAGTTCACTAATATTCTAATATTCATGATTCTATTTACTTCCAACATTTGTTTAGTGGTAGATCACTTGTGAAATGGCTGATATAAATACTTTAATCAAGTGTTCAAAAAACAAATTCAATCTTACAATGATCTGCTGGTCTGGGGGAATAGATTCCAGAGCCTTCTGTATCACACGACAACCGTACATCTGCAGCGCCAAAGAGAGAACATGTCCACGAATACGTTGAGCTAACGCCAGCTTCTGATCCAAGCTTCCAAACTAAAGAACATGGAATAGGTAAATTTTACAGAACAAATTCAGTCACCTACATGTTTTTTTTTACAGAGAACCCCACAGAATCTACAGCACAAACAGGATGTTACTATCCTCCAAACAAGCCTCCTTCCACATTATAGCATGTAAGCCTATTTGCTTATCCACCTACAGGTCATTCTGCTATAGTGCACATTTCATGAACGTAAATTCACTGTAACGTGACTGACGAACTGGGGACACTCTTTCTAAAGCACGAACTTTTCAAACATGTATTGGCTATCACGCGATTCAAGCCCCATTAGCTTAAATGGTGTGGCTATTGTGCGGTTTTCTCATAACACGAGATTGCACTAGCACAGAACCATGGCGTTACAGCAGAACCGACTGCATTTGTTCTTTATAACTACACCACTTGATATGAAAATTTCAGACCACACACTGTGCTCAGTGCAAAGATGTGTCTCCTAAAGTTCCTTTGAGGATTTCCTGGGAAAACTGAGAGCAACTGGATTAGACTAGGGGCTTGGAAAGTTTGTGTTTCCAACTAAATGAGCAGATGCTACATCTTTAAACTTTAAAATGGAGAGATCTGCCACGTTCCTCTGATCTACACATGAGCCAAACACCAGCAAAGCCTCAGATTCTATTTCCAGTCAGAGATTTCAGCCAGAGGCGTGGAAGGCATGTGATAATTTATTCTCCATAAACCTGAATTAGGATTTTTTTTTAAAAAACTATGTTCATGAGCACAAGGCAGCCTCCCTGCTGGAAAATACGTTCATGTGGATCAGATCAAGATTAGGCTAGAAAGTTCAAGATGTTGCCTGCATGCCATAAAAATAAGGCAAGAAAGTGGTGGCTGGGGAGAGAAACAGAGCGACGAATCTGACATGTTACGATTAAATATTCCAAAATTAGAGAGATTCCCAACATGTGCATTTGATTCTTTAACAGAAAGGTAACTCAATCCACCAACCTGAAATTGCTATAAAGCTTTTAATATATTCGTCTAATGTTAGGCCAATGTGGAGGCATTAATTAGTAATGTTTTCCTTGGATCTTTAACATCAGCAAAGTAAAGAGAAACTCGAGCCCCAATGCCCCGAGCCTTGTCTCCATATCCCATGACCTGGTTTTGTCAAAACCACTTATGAATTGAGTGTAAAGAAATCAAGTTTGCGACTTACCTCAAAGAATTTCTGAATTACATAGTTTCCAAAAACATCGACCATCAATTGATAAGCTGCCTGTAGTATTTCATTAAAAACCAGCTGTCTTTCAGCAGGAGTGGCCCGTTCCAATTTAAGTTGAATAAATCTGCAGGTAACAAAATATTTTAAAGGGTGCATTTAACAGCAATTCTCAAACTACAACTCTCTGCTCCAAGTATTATTTTAAGGAAATGGGATGAAAGGCTCGGTCACATATAACAACTGAATTCTGGGCTATTTGCTATGAATTGGTTCAGAGTTAGCAGCCACTTGGAATGTACAAGTCGGGCTACATACCAGGCATGAATATTTCCCTCCTGTATTGGCAACCAAATATTGCTCATTCCGACAAAACCAAAACACAGGGCAAATTTTCCAGTCTTGACTGTCAACTTTTTGCCTACCGAAAAAAGAAATTGAAAGCTCTCCACAAACAAATGTTGGAATATTCCCAAATACCTTCCCAGGACAGCAGCAGCAAACATATAATATATGCAGACCTAGCAGAAACCACCTTCAGCCCAGAGATAAACTGCGACCCTTGATGTGTGTAAGTTCAGTCTATTGGAGAGAGAGAAAGAAAGAAAGAAAGAGGAGAGAAAAAAGAGAGAGAGAGAGAGAGAGAGAGAGAGAGAGAGAGAGACAAAGAGAGACAGAGAGAGAGAGAGAGAAAAAGAGAGAGAGAAAGAGAGAGAGAGAGAAAGAGAGAGAGAGAGAGAAAGAGAGAGAGAGAGAGAGAGAAAAAGAGAGAGAGAGCGAGAGAGAGAGAGAGCGCGCGAGAGAGAGAAAGAAAGAGAGGGAGAGAGAAAGAAAGAGGAGAGGGAGGGAAGGGGGGAGGAAGAGAGAAAGAGGAGAGAGGAGGAGAGGGAGGGAAGGAGCGGAGCGGGAGGGAGGGGGGGGGTGGGAGAGAGGGGAGACCACAAGCGAGACCTCCTGGGTCAATGTGAAATGTTAATATACGCTGCCATACATCATAAACTTCAGCACTCCCTCACGCAAATGTGTTGTGTAAATGCACCTCATCACTCTGAATGATTTAACAGCTGCTGCTGTGCATTATGATACAGGGTCTATCTACTCAGAGCTGGATGAGCTGTGAAATACAGAACAACAACTGTATTGTCATAGGGTCGTGTGCATTTCCACAGATAACTCTTCAGATCTTGGCAAAATGTTTTTGTACATAAAGGCTTGAGATACTTTTTGCCTCATTTGCTTCTTAGCATGGATTGCGCCTGTGATAACCTGAAATCTATTCCACCATACACAGTATCGCACTGGCTGTTAAATCTTATGCTAAAACTGCCTTTTTCTTTAAAAAAATATAAAACTGCTGTTAGTAATTAGTTTTCCATATTTTCTGAACATCTCCATTTAAATAATCTCATCAACCAACCAGTTTTACATGTTTCACCAGGATAAGTGGTCACATGGTTAGTAATATTTAGCATTAAATGCCCTGGAAAAAGTTAGAAATATCTTAAAAAGGAAAGTTCTGAATAGGCAGTAAAAACCAGGCTAAACACATTAAAATAAATTACTTAAAAATCCAATTACAAGAACCAAATATAAAAGACAGAAGAACTTTCCCAATAAAGCAAAACATCCACCTTCACCTTGCCTTTCCCAAAATCACTGCCTCTCAGATGGGCTTGATTCTCTCGCCCATTTCTTCTAAAGTGCTAAAGCTTGCTCAGGCACAGGTTCAAGTGGAAGCAGTACTTGAGTATCTTCATCAAGTAAGCAGACCGTGTGCTCAAGCATTAGCAGCCAATGAGGCACACTGGGACTAAGTGAGGCCAGATCCATTTTCACCAACAATTACACAGATGCATTTAACAGGAAACACTACACCATCATCAAGTGTGGCAACCTTAGCCATGCCATATACCCTATCGCAAATCTAAATGTAGTGCTCAAGTTGCCGCCTAGGACAATATTGCAAAACTAGGAATCAAAACGGACTCCTTTTCTGATGCCTCACTGAGTTCAACAATGACCAATAGCTTAACTAAGTTGACAGAGAGTTGATATTTAAGCCTTACACATCACTTCTGCAATAGCAAGTTTAGATGGATCAATGGTCTTGCTCTATTTAAGGTACTGGGCTGTATGTAAGTGATTTCACCCTACCTTGAACCATGCTGATCCTGAGAGAATTCCATGATGTGGCCGGCTATTTCACGCAGCTGAAGGTTTGGGTAGCGGTTATTACGGAAGTCTTCCAGTAATCTGCTGCGCCCAGATGGCATCACATCCGACATACTATACCGCAGACGGGACGGCGGAAACAACTGACTGCTGGAGCTAAATAGACTGGAGGCACTGTTCACACTTCGGTACTTGGCTTCAGCACCTGGGGCAGCAGAGATAAATCTTCCACTTCCATTGGTCAGCCCACCTGAGATTACAATAGTAGCAAAAGATAGTATTTACTTCAAACACTCAACCCACATTTGCCTCCATATTTTTAATGCTGATTTTAAAAAGTCACATGAAAATAACATTTTTAAAGGGCCATCAAGGTCCACCCAGTAGCTTAATTTTTATAAGAATAGCTTACTGCTTAAAGTGGACAGGCAGGTGTCTGGAAGAACGCAGCAAGCCAGGGAGCATCAGGTGGTGCAGAAGTGGACATTTTGGGTGTAACCCTTCTTGACCTGCTGTGTTCTTTCAGTCTCCTGTCTGTCCACGTTGGCTTCCAGCATCTGCAGTTTTTTAACGCTGTTTAAAGTTGCAGTCTCCTTCAGTGAGTTAATTTACAAATGAGTGCTGCTGGATAATATGGTATACACAATGCAACATTAGTGGCAGATTTATTTCATCCCAATCAAAGGGATTCACTGCGATTTGATGCCAAGAGGCTTTAAAATCTCATGCAACAGAACCAACTTAAAAGTAAAATGACTACACTAACCACTGTGACATGTAGTCAAAAACACATTGCTAAAATAACTTAGTAGACTGCTGGCTCAGCTCTGGAGTACAAAAATTAGTTTCATAAATGGGCAGTATTTAACAACACTCAATGAGAGCAAGTTTGTCATCAACTGGTAATTGCCAAAGGATTGCAAACACTCCAAACAGTCAAGATTTCCCAACTATCATCCATGCATTAATCGCTTCAACTTGACATACAAACAAACTTCCCCATTAACTGCGTTTCTGCTTTTAATCAAGACATTCAAAGTATGCCTAACTAATTAGAAAACCATATCATAATCTGCTCATAAAGCTACTTTAGGGCTTTGTAAAATTTCATGTATCTTTTTGGTTTTAAAAGTTCTTTGTTACAAATTTCTATCTCTACCAGAAGTCAAAGAAAATCTCTGTAATAAGAGAGCTACCCACCCCTCTTACCCAGGTTAAGGCTCGATGATGATCCATGTGATGATAACGATGGTGGTGGTGTTAGCGAGTGGCTGGGACCTTGGTTCGGCAGAGGCATCCCGACTGGGCCAGGAGAGGAAGAGAATCCTAACCCATTGTAAAAATTGTGGCCAATGGGAGCAAGGCTGCTAGTCGTTCGCTTGTACAGATCAGAGCTACCTGTAAGGGAGTCTCTTCGTGAGCCACTGCTGGTATTGGAGCTTCCAACTTAAAAACAAAGTTGAAAAGAAATTAATGCTTTTGATCACCTGGAATAATCATGCATTCATACATACAAATTGACATGTCCAAGTCTTTGAAATAAGAACCAACTAATTTTCTTTTAGAAAATTTAAAATATTTGATGCATTCTCGTCTCTTTAAAAAAGTTAAATGCGTTCAAAGAGATATAAATGGCTTCTTTCTTTTGATCATAAATCTTAATCCTGTTCCTCATGAGGACAGCTCCGCATAGGAAATTAAATATGGTTTTAACATCATGGCCTCTGAAGATCAGAAGGGCTCTTCGTTAACGGTTAATTATGGTCCATGCATGCCCTGAAGTAACAACCAGCATACAATTTTGCAAAACTTGCTAATGTCACCACAAGTTCAGTGAAGCATAATGGCAGGTGCGTCAAATCCATGCAGCATCTATTTAAGATGGTAGATAACCCAACCATAGATAGACATTAGCTCTTCAAACTTGTCTTGCATAAATATTTTGGGAACAAAATGGTGATTACACACATGAATTAACTACCACCCAAAGTTAAAACAATTTGAATGGTATGGAGGAGTCCTTGGATGTGGTTTTTTGTGATAAGTGTTTTAATATCATTGTGATAAAACTCGCTGTGACAACACTGAAGTATCACGTTGCAAATTATTAAGCATGTGTCATTACCATTTACTTCAAGCGAATGCATCAAAACTAGGAATCAGATTACTGTCTGGTACTTTCAGAGTTTTTATTTTTGGAGATGGTTTTAACTGAAAATAAAATCGGCTTCAGGCTCCCAAGTATATCTGAAGAACGTCCTGTTAATTTTCCCACTATATTTTTGGTAGGCAGCCAATCAGCTGTGAAGACACATGCCTGACAAGAAAACGTGATGATTCAGTTCAATACTGCTCATTCAATGCTTTAATGTTGTGCAGTTAGCACTGCATTCCTACAATTACAAATGTACCTGCTGATCCAAATCCGCCAAGTGCAGATCCAAGTGTAGCCCCAAGTGAACTAGTGCTTCCAAAGCCCAGGGAAGTGCTGCCTGGCTGGCCAGACCCCTGAGAGAACAGTGAGTTGCTTTGTGAAGTGCTCGACAGGGAATTGTTACCATAGAAGGAGTTGGAGGCCAAACTATTGGTAGGCTGCTGTTGTGGCTGCTGCTGTGGTTGCTGGCTGCCCATTGGGCGAAAGGAACCATTTGCTGTCCCTGCGAGGCCACTCGCTGTACCGTTTGCAGAGGCTGCGGCTGCGGCAACTGTTGGAACAGAAAATAAGATCCACTGCAATGCCAGTTTTTACATGGGAATGGAATATGAACAAAACAGAAACAGCAATATTGCCAACTTTGTCATGATTATCTATATCTAAGAACATCACTGTGATGAGGGCGGTACCATGCCTCATCCCACTGGAGATTTCACATCCCCGGCAATCTTTCCTTAAAACAATTTGTGGTTATAATGATGTCACATCAAAGGCATGCACATGTGACCAACCCCATTTCCACAAGGGCTGGGCGGAATTTGCTTGTTTTTCGCACTTCTTAAAGTAATACACAAGGTTCTACAGCACGTTTCATGCAGCAGAAACAAAATAAATGGTTAGCACTGCGGCGCCAGGGACCCAGGTTCATTTCCAGCATTGGGTGACTGTTTGCATGTTCACCTTTGCATGTTCATCTTTTGTCTGTGTGTGTTTCTTGTGGGTGCTCCAGTTTCCCCTCTCAGTCCAAAGATGTGCAGCTTAGATGGATTGGGCCTTGGTAAATGTGGATGTTTTGGGATAGAGTGGGATGTTCCTCAGAGTGTCAGTGCACTCAATGGGCCAAATGTCCTCTATCTATATTGTATATTATGATTCTAATGAAAAATAAATTATTAGGTCATTAAACGGAACAATGCTTGATTAAGTTGTGACATTATTGCACTTATTCAGTTAGAAATGCTGAATGATCCATCTTTGGCTTTTCCAGTGGTCTCCAGCTAATTCAATTCACTCCATGTGACATCAAGAAATGGCTAGAGGCACTGGATATGGCATCAAGGAGCTCTGGCAAAACTGGAATCAATGAGTATCGGGAGTTAACACTCTGCTGGCTAAAGTCATACCTGGTACAAAGGAAGATGGTTGTGGTTGTGGAGGGTCAGTCATCTCAGCTCCAGGACATTTCTGCAAGAGTCCCTCAGGGTAGTGCCCTCGGCACAACAATCTTCAGCTGCTTCATCAATGACCCTCCCTCCGTCATAAGGTCAGAAGTGGGGATGTTCGCCAATGATTGCACAGTGTTCAGCACCACTTGCGACTCCTCAGATACTGAAGCAGTCCATGCTCAAATGCAACTAGATCAGGACAATAACCAGGCTTGGACTGACAAGTAGCAAGTAACATCATGCCACATGAATGCCAGACAGTGTACATCACCAATAAAGAGACACTCTCACCACCACACCTTGACATTCAACATTATTACCATCACTGAATCCCCCATTGTGAACATCCTTGGGGATACCATTGACCAACTGGGCTCACAGAGTGGCTACAAGAGCAGGTCAGAGGCACAGAATACTATAGTGAGTAACTCACCTCCTAACAACCCAAAGTCTATCCACCATCAACAAGATGCAAGTCAGGAGTGTGATGGAATACTCCCCACTTGTCTGGATGCATGCAGCTCCAACAACACTCAAGAAGCTTGACACCATCCATGACAAAGCAACCCGCTTGATTGGCAGCGCATCTACAAACATTCAATCCCTCCACCACTGGCACTCAGTAGCAGCAGTGAGTGCTATCTACAAGATGCACTGCAGAAATTCAAAGATCCTTAGACATTACCCTCAAAACCCGCGAACACTTCCATCTAGAAGAAGGGCAGCAGGTACTTGGGAACACCACCTCCTGCAGGTTCCCCTCCAAGCCACTCACCACCCGGACTTGGAAACGTACCACCAGCTGTTGGGTCAAATATCCTGGGATTGTGGGTCAACCTACAGCACATGGACTGCAACAATTCAAGGCGGCAGCTCACCCCCAACTTCTCTCTAGGGCAACTAGGGATGGGCTATCAAGGCTGGCCTGGCCAGCAATGGCCATATCCCACAAATTAATATTTAAAAAAGCAAAATACTGCAAATTTGAAATAACAAGAAAATGCTGGAATACAACTTCTTTGGAAGTTGGAAGATTTCGTCCTGGTCTCAACGCGTTAGCTTCCTTTCACTCTCCAGAAACATTGCCAGACCGGCAGGAGGTTCTCCAGCTCTCTTCAGTTTTAGTTCACTGCATTTTGTATTATTGCATCACTGCTGGAACTCACTTACAGATGATGTTGGCTAAAACACCTTATTCTGCATTTCCAGTTGCCCTACAAATTTGTCACTTGTTGGAATGCAGTATGGAATGGAGTCACATATAGGAGGAGCATATTACTGCAGTTGCTGGAATCTGTATTGAAAACAACAAACGCTGGAGATCACACTGGATCAGGCAGCATCTGTGGAGAGAGACACAGCAAGCTAATGTGTCAAGTCTGGATGACTCTTCATTACAGCTGAAGTGAAGTGTAATTATCTAAGGTATAGTTTGAGGGTGTGTGCGCGCACGCACGCCTGCAGAGTACTGGGGAGAAAATGATGTGGATAGTTCAGAAGTCACATATAGGTCAGACTATACATGGGGTTTTGGTTTTCTTTGGCAGCTTTCTTTCTGTGAACCACCAGTCTGAATCTGACGATATATCAATCATTTCTTCAGGTACCAGTTATTCAAAACCTGAGCTGTAAGAATAGACATGGCCAGCAGGGGGAAATAGAGGGAAGTTAAATGTTTGGGATGAGTTGATTACATTCTCATGAACGCACAATCACAGAATAAAATTTCCCAGAATTTCACAGCAACTGGTAATTGCACTCACTTAGCCAGAAGATGACTGACATAGAAGGTCCTGTAGTGTATCGGAGAGGAGTGAACACACAAGTTATTCCTAGAACAAGTGGATTTAAGCTACAATCACTATACAAGTGTTAACTTCATTGCTCTGTAACCAGCATTATTCAATTTGAGGAGCACAAAGTTTAGCAGAAAATTAAAACTAATGAAATGAAACATTAACACAGATTCAGTTAGTTTGGTGACAGAACCATCTTTTTTTTATATACGGAAGGCATACAATGGTGAGCCCTGGGGTCAGCACTATCATGATGATATAAAATATGGGCCATTAATCTTCTCAATTTCATGAATAAACTTAAAAGCTTTGGATTATTGTTCAAGAGAAATGCAGGGTTAAAGTGCATGCGTGCAAATGCATGGAAGTGCTGTAAATGAGATCAGGGAGTTACAGGCACAGATTGCCATGTGGAATTATGACGTTCTTGTGATAACAGAAACCTGGCTCAAGGAATAATAGCAGGACTGGATGTTATATATTCCTGCGCAGATGTTCACACAATATTGACGAGAAAGAAAAGTTTATTTGGGGGAGGGACGGGGCTACTGTTAGCATTGCAAGGCTGGCAAAAGATCATGTCTCAGAATCAGATTTGATTTAGCTTGAGCTAAGGAACAAGGAAGGTAGAATTACATTGTTAGGCCCAATTTATAGATCACCAAGCAGTGGAGGGTTTAGAGAAATAAGTTTACACAGAAATTACAGGGACGCCAACATTAGTAGTAGTTCTAATGGGGGACTTCAATTATTCAAATGTAGTCTGGGATAAAGGTAGTTTATCTAAGGGGCAAGTATTCCAAAATGGTTCTGAAATACACTACACAACATGGTGGAGGCAGGTTCAACTGAGGCACTCAAGAAGGTAGTGAATGATCATTTAAATAAAAGCAATGTGCAAGCTAGGGGATAATGGAGGAGAATGGCAACAAGCCTTGATACTCAATTGGTGAGCCAGTGGAGATAGGACAGCCTAAGTGGTCTTCTTCTGCAGTGCAACACACCTCTGATTCTATGAGCTGCGACATGTTAAAATGCCCATCAAAATAACTTTACCTGAAAGGAGCCATGGTGACGGGAATTCACAAAGGAATGTCTAAACAGGATGGTTGAGACTCTCATCCTGAAAGGTTACCCTAAGGAGCAATTAGCTGGAAACTGAAATTCATCATTTGCAATGTATAGCTCACAAAAAAGACCAAGATTTGCTGGAGCAAAGGCTTCGATCTGAAGCTCATTATGCAAAGAGACGGCTAAAACCATCTTCAACCCCAAATTTACATCGAAGGGTCATAGATAAACTAACTAGACCGTCGATATTGTCGCACTGTGACAGTTAACCAGCTAAGATGCATCAAAGAATCCCTTCAATGAGGAATCAGTATTTAAATTCTTGTTTTGTTTTGCGGCAAGTATGCGCATACTGAAACATCTAAGAATTTGCAACAATATAAAGAACAAGGAGTTTCTCTCAGTGTTTGATGGAAGAACCAGTTCTCCAAAAAGTGATCTTCTCCGAGAGAAAGATGACAGCAAACTGACAATTTTCGATAATTCACAGAATCATAGAATCCCTGCAGTGTAGAAACTAGCCGTTTGGCCCAACAAGTCCACATCGACCCTCTGAAGAGCAACCCACCCAGGCCCATTCCCCTACCCTATTACTCTACATTTACCCTTGATTAATGCATCTAACCTACACATCCCTGACCCTATGGGCAATTTAGCTTGGCCAATTCACCTGACTTGCACATCTTTGGATCGTGGGAGGAAACCGGAGCACCTGGAGGAAACCCACACAGACTTGGGGGAAATGTGCAAACTCCACACAGTCAGTCACCCGAGGCTGGAATTGAACGCGAGTCCCTAGCACTGTGAGACAGCAGCGCTAACCACTGAGCCACCTGGCCACATTCATTACAACTGACTACATCTAAATGCCCAGCTATACATGATCAGCCTCAAAGATGACCAAAGGACTCTAAACTGTATATTCTTTTATCTTGATATGTACTATATTAACCCCTATGTGTGTGTGTATTTGCATACTCACATACAGGTTTATATGAATGCGCGAAAACTGCTTGACATTGTGTTTTTGTTAGTTTTGCGGAGTTTGACAGTTCACAAATATCCTTTTTGACACAAGAGAGCCTCGCTGACTGCCCTCTGTGGTCACAGCAAAAACAGCTAGCTCTATCTTTAACTGGAGAAGTGTCAAGCAACAAAAACTCAAAACCCTTTATTGTGGTCAACTAAGGAGGTTGAACAAGTAGAACCAGTTCACATCTTCTCACCTGGTTGCAACAGAACAAAGACCATTGCTTTTCTAGATTTATATTCACCATCTAAAAGCAGGTACACAGGGCACAATTTCAAAATTTGCAGATTACACAAATTGCCAACTTTGAGGAGGACAGTGAACAAATTCAAGAGGCTGTAGACAGTTGGAATAGGTAAACACATCGCAGGTGCAATTTAATGCAGAGAAGTGCAAAGTGATTCATTTGGGAGCGAGAATATGAAACAATGAAAACTAAAGGGTACAATTCTAGAGGGTGAGACAAGAACAGGAGAACTGAGAGACCCCATGCCCACAAACCACTGAATCGCATAGTAAGTAGAGAAAGCAGTTACAAGGAACAGAGGGTCATGAGATTCATATAAAAAGAGTACAAAAGTAAGGAAGTTCTTTAAATTTTTTTATAAAACACCAGTTTGAACTCACTGCAATGCTGTGTCTACAGTCCTGGGAATGTATGGGAAGGTGAAGAAAAGATTCATGAAAAAGACAGTGAAACAATGGCTTCAGGAACATGAAGCTGTGCTTGGTCTCCTTAGCAAAAGGATAGCCATGGGGAAGAGTTGAAGCAAAATTTACAGGGAGATCAGTTCTTAGTGGCAGAAGAGTAGGGAACAGACCACACAGAAACATGTGACTGGCAGACGAACCAGACGTAGCACGCTTATAAACATATTTTATAAGTTATGGTTTGGAATGCACTGCTTCAAAACTTGGTAGCAGCAGATTTAAGGCTGGCCTTCAAAAAGATATCTGAATAAGCATCTGAAGGGTGAAATTCTGCAGAGCTGGAGGAGCAGCAAGATGGGAAGCAGTAATAGCTGAACTATTGTTACAGACAGCTGGCACACATTTGACAAGTCAAAATGTCTCCTTTTGTACTTTAACCATTTTGAGATTTTAACTGGAACAATGTCATGGGTAAACAAATGACAAATATGAAGAAAGCTAAAGATTCAGCTTTGGCAAGCAAACACCCATTGCAGTAGAGAGACCAATCTGTGGAACAGGCATCTAAAATGACACAATGATCTTCCTTTATTGAGTTAGAGGTGCCAAAAATGTTAAGTTTACAAACGCCAAGTCCCATTTTGAAACAGATAAACCTTACCTGCCTGTGCTGCAGATGGACTTATGATTACAGGTGCTGGAGCGACAAGTCTTACTGGAGCTCCTAGACCATTCCGAGCCCCAGTATTCACGACCAGGGCACCAGTCTGGTCATAGTAAGCAGCTGGAGCTAGGACTTGATAACCTGTAGTAAAAAAAGTGCTCAAAATATACCCATTTGTACATAATACTATATACTGTATCAAGTAGTTACAACTGGAAATACAATAATGTGAAATACAGCCTGGCATTAAGAAATTGTAATCAACACTTTACAGTTCAGCAGTCATTAGAAGTTTATTTGTCTTCAGCATCTCAGTTGACAAATTTAATGTGCAGAGTGTGACAGCCATACATAACAGAAATGTGTCACAGAATTAATCTCCAACAAAGGAAGTGAAAGAGGCCTCAATACCTGCATGCTAGGGAGAAAGTCAACTATTTGTCACTGGAAAATCCCCTTTTTGTAGATTTTCATGAGCTAAACTGCCTATCAGTCACTAGCCCTCTCAAAAAAGGGGTCATCATACAGGATGGCCTGAAATAGGTTTAACCCAATCTATGTGACCACACACTGCATGCGGTCTCCCTTTCCTACCTCCCTATCTCCCAAAATCACGTGCCTCCACAAGCTGTCAGCTATTGAACCCTCATTCATGCTGCAATAATTTCCAGTTGTGTTTAGATGTTACATTATCTCCTGACTGAGATTCCATGCATCAATTCATCTGAAGATCCGCTGGCTTAATCCTCGTTGGCTCCTGGCAGTTCAAAACACAAGCAATTGTATTCCTGCCATTTAAGTTAAGTTTCATCATAGCTCTGTCCCTCCTCATCTTTTTGGCTCCTCAGCACCCACTCCCCTTCGTTACTCTCTATTTCACTGTTTCAGGTTTTTAGTGCAACCAATTCCCTCCGCCAAAAGCAGCTACATAGATAAATGAAGAGAAGAAGATTGGTGAAGACAAATTTTGGTCCCTTGCAGTTAGAATCAGATGAATTTATAATCGACAACAAAGAGATGGCAGACCAGGTGAACAAATACCTTGGATCTGCCTTCACTAAAGAGAACACAAACAATCTTCAGGAAATGGTAGGCGATAGAGGGTCAAGCATGAAGGAGGAACGAAAGGCAATCCTGATTAGTCAGGAAACGATACTGCAGAAATTGATGGGATTAAAGACTGGGAAATCCCGAGGGCCTGATGCTCGGCATCCCAGAATACTTAAAGAAGTGGCTCTTGAAATAGAGTCATAGAAATGTACAGCATGGAAAAAGACCCTTTGTTTGAACGCATCCATACGGATCAGTTATCCTAACCAGCAGTTGGCCCATATCCCTCTAAACCCTTCTTATTCATATACCCATCCAGATGCCTTTTAAATGTTGCAACTATACCAGCCTCCACCACTTCCTCTGGCAGCTCATACCATGCATGTACCACACTGTGTGTGAAAAAATTGCCGCTTAGGTCCCTTTTATATCTTTCCTCTCTCACCATAAACCTATGCCCTCTAAGTTCTGGACTCCCCGACTCGAGGGAGATGACTTTGTCTATTTACCCTATCCATGCTCCTCATGATTTTACAAACCTCTGAGGTCACCCCTCAGCCTTTGATGCTCCAGGGAAAACAGCCCCAGCCTATTCAGCCTCTCCCTGCTGCTCAAGGTCTCCAACCTCGCAACATCCTTGTAAAGCTTTTCTGAACTCTACCAAGTTTCACAAAATCCTTCCGAAAGGAGGTAGAATGGAATTACACACAATATTCGGAAAGTGGCCTAACCAATGTCCTGGACAGCCCCAATATGACCTCCCAACTCCTATACTCAATGCTCTGATCAATAAAGGAAAGCATACCAAATGTCTTCTTCAGTATCCTACCTACCTGTGACTCCACTTTCAAGGAACAATAAACCTGCACTCCAAAGCCTTTTTGTTCAGTGACATTCCCCAGGATCTTACCATTAAGTGTATAAGTCCTGCTCTGATTTGCCTTTCCAAAATGCAGCACCTCACATTTATCTAAATTAAACTCCATCTGCCAATTCTCAGCCCATTGGCCCATCTGATCAAGATCCCGTTGTACTCTGAGGTAACCTTTCTCGCTGTCCAATACACCTCCAATTTAGGTGCATAGCGGATGCATCGGCGACATTTTTCCAGCATTCTGTAGTCTCTGGAAGAGTTCCAATAGACTGGAAAGCAGCTAATGTAACTCTACTCTTTAAAAAAGGAGGTACAGAAAAATCAGATAATATAGGCTGGTTAGCCTGACAACGATGGTGGGGAAAATGCTGGAGTACATCATTAAGGATGCACTGAATATTTGGAAAGCAGTGACAGAATCAGTCCTAGTTATCACTGATTCACTATAGGGAAATCATGCTTGACAAATCTTGTGGAATGTTTTTTGAGGATGTGACCAGTAGATGATGGCAAATCAGTAGATGTCGTGTATCAGGACTTCCAAAAGGCTTTTGACAAGGTTCCACCCAAGAGATTACGAAGGAAAATAAAGGCTCATGGTATTGGAGGTAATGTATTGACATAGCTAGAAGCAGACAGTTGGAATAAACAGGCCCTTTTCAGAATGGCAAGCAGTGATGACGGAGGTGCTGCAGGGTTCAATGCACAGATGTTTACAATATATATTAACAATGTGGACAAAGGAATTGAATGCCACAACTCCAAATGTGCAGATGACACTAAGCTGGATAACAATGTGTGCTGTGAGGAGAACGCTAAGAAGCTACAGGGAGATTTGGGACAGACTGGCTGAGTGGGCAAATACTTAGCAATTGCATAACATGGATAAAATGGGAGGTCACAAAAGCAGGAAGACAGATTATGATCTGAATGGTGGCAGTTTAGGAAAAGGTGAGCTGCACTGAGACCTTGGGTGTCATGATGGAACAGTCGCTGAGGATTGGCATATAGGTACAGCAGGCTGTGAGTAAAACTAATGGCATACTGACCTTCAGAGCAAAAGGATTTGAGAATTGGAGTAATGACGTCTTACTGCAGTTATACAGGGCCTTGGTGAGGCCACACCTTGAGCAGTGTGTGCAGCTTTGGTCTCCTAGTCTGAGAAAGGACATTTTTGTTATTGAGGGAGTCCAGCAAAGATTCACCAGACTGATTCCTGGGATGGGAGGACTGACATATGAGGGAAGACTGGATCGACTGGAATTTAGAATGGGGTGGGGGAGAGGGAGAGGAGGAGACATAGAAACATATAAATTCCTGATGGGACTGGACAGGCTACATGCAGGAAGAATGTTCCCGATGTTGAGAATGTTCGGAACAAGAGGTCACAGTCCAAGAATAAGGGGTAAGCCATTCAGGACTGGGACAAGGAAGAACTGCTTTAGTCAGAGTAATGAACCTGTGGAATTCTCTGAGAGGAAGCTGTTGGGGCCAGTTCATTAAATACATTCAAGAGGGAGCTGGATGAAGCCCTTGTGCTAAAAGGATCAATGAGTATGGGGAGAGGATGGGAATGGGATACTGAGATTGCATGATCAGCCATGACCATAGTGAATGATGGTGCAGGCTCAAAGGGCTGAATGGCCTCACCCTCACCTATTTTCGATATTTGTATATCTTCAGGTGATTTTGTCCAATGTTTTGGAAGTACATTTCAGAATTCATCCACTCCCCGTCCATGTCCGTGAACTTTTCAAAAAGCTCTACTCCTTTGAACAATAAGTTCTTTTGCACAACAGAAGTACAGAGCTTTGAATATGTCCCAGTAAAACAATGAGATATTTTTCTGAGCCAAATCTATTTGACAATCCCAAGCTTTGGAACTGTTGTCTTTCAACTCATCTGAAAATCAACCCCGTCCCATAAAGCTACATTCAGGTATGAGTGTTAATAATAACATGACAAGTTCAGAACAAAATCCTCTCACTAAACTGGGTCTACGACAAAACATGCAGTTCCTGTGAATTGAAAATGTTTTGTTTGAATCAAATGAGTAATTAGGCTTGAAGTGTGTTATTCAAAACATCAAAGTGTTAATGTCTGGCTCAGATATGTTTGAGTACAAGTAAGGTTCTCATAACTGAAAATATTCTCAGTGAGGGCAAGTGTGTCATCATTGCCAGACAGATTCAAAAATGAAAATATTGCCAACAGTGCTTTACTTTAAAATTTCCAAAGTGGTGTTAAAACTGCCTTAAAATGGAAGATTAACCTAATTAGCATTTAATTTGGTATTCTGTTAGTCTGTACTGAACTGTACTGATTTAACCAACATTTCTGTGCATCAAAATTACAAATTATGATTACACTTCCTTTTTTGACCTTGTGTTACAGCAGGAACAGCAAATCCAACAATAACACAAATAACTTATACAACAACCAAACACCGAGCATTTGAAATCTTTGCTGGTACATCAATTAGATCTTCAGAAATGGCAGAAAAGTAGTAAAGGTATTTCTAAAATTAAGCTAGTCTGTTTTCTCTAATGTTAGTTACTAAACATATGTATGAAAGATTTCTATTGCTTTGAAGCTTCCTCTTCTAAGCAACCTCGATGAATGCTTGGTTATAATGGTTGTACACATGGCAGAAGCATGCTGCATGACGCTTCATGTGTTTTCAATTGCAAACTCAAATGTGAAGAAACTTGATCCATTACTTGTTCAGTGGTTTCTACTTTATGAAGCTCTACAATTGTCAATAATTAACTTGTTGGTAATGCATCAAGCATTCTTTAAACCATTATTCTACAACCCACACCACTGCTGTCGGATAATGCATATATCTGTAGCACCTGGAATTAATATTTTACCTGGCATTCCAGTGGCCAATCCCTGGCTAAAGGCCAGGGCTGAATTCACGGCTGCAGCTGCTACCAAGCTGTCTGCTTGTTGTCCTTGCTGGCTTTGATTTGGGGTCAAAGGACGCTGATTGGCTCCAGCTCGCAGAACCTGGGATAAACCATATAGGATTACTGACATGGAAGTGTAACACCCTGTTAGTCAAAGTGATTTCACTGAAATCCTAACCAGGAAGATACTGTACACAGATCATTACCATTCACGGTTCAAAGGAATGTGCAACAGAGGATTTATTCTCAATGGTGAGGAGAGTCACGCCAGGCATCATTAGTAAATATTAAGGAAGATTATTGGTAAATGTCTCTTACTAATTGTTTCTCTTCCTTTCTTGAATATGCTGATTCATCACTAAACTATTATTATACAGGCACCAAGCAACTTGTGGCCTTCACATGAACACTGTGAACTTATGTACCTAGACAGTGACCTACAAAGCACTCTTGCAAATGGGTGGTGAGGGAACAGATCATGACTCAACTTGGAGTAAGCCCTCACTCTCACATATTTGTCAGGAGCTGACGCACAGGTAATTGGCTTAAGTATGCTTGACTTTCCTAATCAGGGATTTAGCCCGACTATGGAAAACTCAACTCCTCTTACCCTGCACACACATCAAAATTCCAGTACACTTTAGAAAAGGAGGAAAAAATAGTTCAACACAAGTTCAACAAGAGATGCAATCCCCAGGAAGCGCCAAGATAGATTCAAGAGCTCAAATTTATATAACGGTGAAGTCAACAGCCAAGGACCAACATTATCACTTTGACCTGCAGCAATATACTTGCTCTGGCTCAGATCTTTAGGAGTACAAAATTGAAATTCTAACCCGTGAACACTGTTCTCAGTGAGGCCAAGTGCATCATCGTTGCCAGACTGACCTTTGCAAACCAAACAACAGCACTTAGTTCTAATATTTTAGTTCCACTCATACAGTCTTTAAAGTCCACTGGATGCAATTTCAACTTCAGAGTTTACATTTCAAAACCTAATGAGATACATTCAGCAATATCACTATTAATGGCCTTCCTTCCTTAACATTAATTTATTGCATGCCAATTGAATAAATACGTATTTTACATATCAAATTAAAACACATCAAGGTGGACAAATCTGTTTCTATATTTACTCAGCTTTCCTGACTCAGTGCTAGTGCACTTTGATACTGAGTTATAAATGGATGGATGACTTGCCTGTTGCTGTCCTTGCTGTGCCTGTGACGCAGCCTGCTGGTTTGCAGAGTTGTTAGCAGCTGCGGCTGCAGCTTGCTGCTGGAAGAGATTTGCTGGATAAACACCCCATGGAACACCATAATACTGAGGTGGAACCACTGCCGGGCCTAACACATAAAAGAGAGATTTTTAAAAATGCACTTCGCACAATTTACATTAATGCAATACACAAAACTATGTGAAATTGTAAAAATTTCATTTAATTAGATATTCCAAAAATGTCCTTATTGTCTAATGGACATGCCATTCTTTTATGCAGGATAGATAACTTCATATTTGTGCATCCTAATTTTCACCCCCCACCCAATAGGTTAGTACAATTATATTTGCCGACTACGCCTTAATAAATTCTGGATTTCTACTTTTCCAAAAAAGAAAAGCGTAATAAGTATGGTTCATTACAGTGGATGTTATTTAATTAAACTAGGAATGGGTCGGTACCTCAGTCAAAATTAGCAGCAATTAAACCCTGACGACTTCTAAAGATGACCAATACAGAACAGTATGCTTGTCATTTAAACAAAAACGAGATTACACAGGCACACTTCAAAACACAGCTGAACGAAATTTCCTTCAAGGTGAATTGATCTCACCTATGCCATCCGGGGCCGGCCGTTTGCCTACACAGGGAGGATGGAAAGAAAAGTTGCTTTGACAATGAAGCCAACCACTTGCGTTGTCTCTTTGTTTCCAGATATATTAACAATGGCGAAATAAAACCCAACCCTGACTTGTACATTACCCACTGAATACTGTGCAGTTACAAAACCCCTTCAATTCAGGCTCAGAGGGAGCCAACTGAAAATGGACTTGCAATGAATTGTAGAATAAAGGAATCCTAAATAAATGCTTAATCTGATATTGACATCAATTGAACAAATTAAAAACAGGAGTTCACTGTGTCCAATAGAAGTACAGTCTAGTTAATGACAATGTATACACCCACCGCTCTCTCCCCCCTTCCCCCACCCCCATCCGCACCAAATCCCAATTTAACATTACAAATGACATCAACAGGTACAGATTGAGGGCTCATCAGCACCAATAACCTCAGTCTGGCTTAGATCTTTAAGAATTGCAAAATTCTCATTATCGAACACTTCTCAGGTGAAGATAAGTGTGTCATTATTGTCAGACATTTTTGACATATTTGCTTCTTATTGTGTGCAAACAAATTTTCACCACCTTGAAAATGTTTGTGCTCTTTTACATTTGAATATGTTTTGAATTAAGACTAAATTAGATTCAACGGATCTGATTTGTAAACTTCCATCAGTCATCCACTTGAAAATGACATGAGATTTTGCTCACTCAATAAGTTCATCATTAGGATTTAAAACATGAAATCAATAACCAGTTATAATAAAAGAAACTTTTTTTAAAATATGACCTGCAAGGGTGCCATGTTTCTCACGGCTACATTCCATCCTTCAAAACTTCAAATACTGAACTAGAGTTTCATTGGACTTAGGAACCATGTTTCTGTTAAAAAGGAACTTTGTTGAAATAAAATTATATGTAAGAAAAGCACTTTTAGATGTCTCCTTTGTAAGAGGCTGCATTTCATTTTTTTTAAATAAAAGAGCAAGTAACTCATATGAACTGCAACAGTGCTCATGTTTCTAGGCTCTATCAGTGAAAAGTGCTCATGCCCCAAAAACCTTAAATATCTTCTGAACATAATTACCCTATGCAACAATAACTATTAAAGCACAATGGTCATCTGCACTTGTGTGATTCTTTTAAAAAACACAGCTGCATTAAAGATACATATCCACCACAGCAACCTGTGCGATCAATTCAAGGTCCCTTTCAGACATTACACACTACCATCTTCCTGCAAAACACAAACAGTAATTCTCTCTCTGCTCATCTTACACTCAAGAAAATCTTTTGCAAACCAACTTTTGCCACTTACCACATACATGAACTAGAATTGAAACAAAGCTTATTGTAATAACAACAACATCCATTGTAAGAGCTGTTGCGTTGACCTTGGGACACAGCTTACTTTGGTGACCACATCAAACATATGTCCAATGTATAAACCAATTAGATTGGAAGAAAACTGATCAGTATGAACACAAGCAGCAAGTATTTGAAAAGAACAGACAACAAGATAGCAGCCTTTTTGAAAACATGTTCTGGTTCCCAAATTTGCCATGTGCTGCGAATAAATGTAGGTTGTGATACAGCGTGTCAAAACTTATCACTTTTTCGGACATTGGTCAATTGCATGCAAGATGCAACCGTCTTTTCAAAATTGAATACATTGGACACAATCTTTCTAACTTTCTTGTCAGCTACTTTGTGAAACTACAAATTCTCAACACTACAGACTGCACACTCAGCTCATTTTGAGCACCATGAAGAGATTCTAATCGTGGATTTCTCAACTGTTTTTTGTTGCAAATTTATGTGACACAGTTGGAAAGCTGAAAATTGAATTCCCAATCTCCCATCAGACTCCAATTCTTAAAACAAAAATTGGATGTTTGGGTTTGCATGACATTCCAACTCAAATCCTGTTGCATACTTCCTTCTGACTGAAACAAACAAGCTGCCAAATTAATATAAGATACAATATACAAGATACAATGAACGAATTTTTCCTGTCATCATGGCAATCAATCTCCTACCAAAGAAATCCACTTCGAGCTCAGAAACAAGGCAAGTTAAGCCTGGACAGTGAAAAACTAAAGCAACTAAATATTGTCTTCCACTTATTCTTCCCCATATGTAACATCTTAACATTATTCATTTTGTAGTTCAAAGCGATTTTCTTAAACAAATCTTACCCATAACCTGCATTTTGAAGCCTCATACTATTTGTTTTCACCATTTTCCAAGTCATGCTGTTCCATGGATTTACTACTCAGCTCACCTGACGCTACTTCTCAATTTACCCTCATCCCTTTTAACGCCAAAGTGCTGACTGAGAGATCCAAAAGTGCCAACACTTATAAATGAACCATTAAATCCAAAATCTTACTACACTACATTAGTTGGGACACCGTAAAGTCCAAAGACAAAAAAAACATTCAACTTATCCAGATTCCTGCACTCAGAACAATGTTCAATTCCCTCCTTCACTCATCACCTATAACTTCCAGGATCACTACATGCCTGCCTTTAGCTTCTACTGGAGGGGGCAGTGTGGGGAAGGAAAGAAATCATCAGTGTTAATTGTCTTCATACAGATCATTACATTTTACCTGCTAGAGTTGCAGCTGCGGCAAGCCCGGCAGTGTAGGGATCTGTACCTGGAGGAGCAGCACTAATGATGTATGGATTGGGAACAAAGGTTGCTGGAGCAAGCCCTGCTGAAAACATACCTGTGCAACATATAAAAACCCCACATCAAGTATTTGGAATGACACCTTAATTTTAGAACAATAGAGTAGTGGCCCAGTCATAGTCATCACTGTTCAAGCATACACAACCAAAAGGTGGATTCGAAACATTGTAAATTAACGTTGATTAGCACTGTTTCCAAAAACAGAAGTATGCATGCAAGTTATGTGGCATTGCAATTGTGGGGGTAAAAACGGTGAGCAAAGAATATCAGTTCTGCAATGATGGCACTCTTAAAACTTAGTACCCCTTGCAAGGGAAAAATCAGTTAACATGCTCATAGGAAGTTGATTCAAACCTAGTGGTACCATTGTTACTTCAAAAGTTCAGGGTCAAATAGCTTGCAGTTATACAAGACAAGAAGAAAATTGGTGTATATATTACTTACATACACCACAACAGTAATTCAAATGCGTTACTTAAAGTGCCTACGTTGCATTTAATTTGTGTAACTATAGCTAGAATGGAATGGATGCATAGGTACTGCTTATAAGACTGCGAGTAAGAAATACACTAGAAACCAGTTAGAATTAAAATTTTAATAAAGGACAATGTACTTCCCACTGCTTCGGTTGATAAATGCTCCAAGTGATGTCTTGTCATGACAGGCTAAAGAGCCACCCTGTGCAGATAGCTTGAAAACACCGATAAGGTTTTAACTAAACCACCCATTCCCCAGCCAGTTGTGACTGGCTCAAATCATTAGACTACATTAATTCAGTTCTTGATAGTGAATAGTTTCTGATTGAGGGCCATGAATGTCATCACTTCCAAATGTTCAAAATGAATGCAATTTTGCATTTACACCAAAAATAGCCTTACAATCCCATCAATACAAAGATTAAATGGTACCATTTTTTGGATAACCATCTCTCAAAATCCAATAAAATATAATTGATTCCAGTTGAACAACAAACAGCCATTGTACATGTAAAACATTAGTGAACCAATATAAACGTTTTCTCTCAATAGTAATGAAATGTTCTGTCACTGATCTTACAGAAACAAACTACATAATTCCTCAGTACAGCATTACACAGTGCTACTGGTGCCTTTTGACTGCTCAGCGGTGCTGCACTGTGATAAAACAATAATTGCAGGGGTTTCAACATAGCTAATAAAGGAAGGGGGTCGCAGCGTAACTGATATAAAGTCCTCAAGGGGAATTCCAGAGTTTCAAAATTGAAACAACATTGTATGCGAGAAACAATTATCCCTTCCAACCAGTTACCAAGTCTATCATTAAACATAATTTAACTTGAATATTCAGTTCATTCAAACATGATTAGAACAGTAAGGATTCTTAAGTCACAGATGAAAAGCTAGTGTTACAACAAGCTGATATTGAAAGGCTTTAATAATACACTCAGGCGGTCAAGCAAACACATTTAATTTAAATGGCTCTTTTGAACCTCTATGCTCACACTTAGTATTACTGCTCAATAAACTGACACATCTCCCTGAATACCTGATGACTCCACAAGGCAATGAAAGACATTAACAGGGCCATTAAGTCTGGTTCCCAATTATATTGGATTCTTGTTCAAGTAACAGATGTCACTCTAGCCGTTAGTCAGTCCTTCCTCCACAATTCACTGTCACCTCCCCTCCTCCCATTAGACAGTCACCAATTTATGCACAATTCTTCTCTATAACTTGGATTTCACATTGCCATCAAATTCTAAACTCATCTGTTCTGCATTAACAAAGCTAAATATTGAAAATTACATAAATAGTTGAATGATGAAATAATTTTCCATCAGACACTCAGGGGAGTACACAGGTTCCTTAACAAGATATTGTTGAAAATGACTTACCTATGTGTGGCTGCTGGGCTGCTGCAAGGGCGTATTGCTGCTGTTGTGCAGCTGTCAACTGCTGAACCGTCAATGCATTCTGTCTCTGGAATAGCTAAAGAAAAAAACATTTTAAAACATGCTGAATACTGGTTGATTCACCGTACTTGCAGGTCTAGTGCTCTTTACATATTTCAACTAGCTCAGCTGTTATCTCCTTCCAGAATTCTGTGCATCACTTTCTCATTCTAAAGCACTACTTCTCAACACAAAATATGGCTTTGTTCATCCAGCAGTTAAAGACTTGAAGTGTTACCTGTCTCCTCAAAACGAAAGAACAGAGAAATTACTATTTTTTGTAAAAATGCAAATTTTTGGACGCCATGTGTAGAAAAAAAATCAGCTCTTTAGCGATAAGCCAGTTTCACAGAATGTGTGAAGCATAGAACCCTGTCTCCAATCAGTAACCCTGGCATTTGAGATGACCAGGTAGAACAGTTAATATGGGGGTGGGCGAGTGGGTAAAGGCCCGAAGTTATGTAACACTGATACGTGACACTAGGCACTTGGCCCTTTTAGTCCAAAGAAAACATGGTGCACACCCACAGTAGAAGGAGTCTGCTGCAAGTGCACAAATCAGTCAGGGTCTGTTACTGTGTTATAGAACACAGAAACAGACTCTTTGGTCCAACTTGTTCATGCCAACTAAACATCCTAAATTAATCTAGACCCATTTGCCAGCACTTGGCCCATACCCTTCCATGCCTTTCCCATTCACAAAGCCATCCAGATGCCTTTTAAATGTTGTAATTGTACCAGCCTCCACCACTTCCTCGGGCACCTCGTTCTGTACATGCACCATTCCCTGCATGAAAAGGTTATCCCGCAGATTCTTTTTACATCTTTCCCCTCTCACCTTAAACCAATGCCATCTTATTTTGGACTCCCTCAGTCTAGAAAAAAGACCATGGCTATTTATCCTATCCATGCCCCTCATGATTTTTATAAACCTTCACAAGGTCACCCCTCAGCCTCCAAAGCCCAGGGAAAACAGCACCAGCCTATTCAGCCTCTCCGTATAGCTCACACCCCCCCCTCCAAAGTCTTGGCAACATCCTTATAAATCTTTTCTGCATCCTTTCAGTTTTATCAATATCTTTCCTATAGTAGGGTGACCAGAATTGCAAAAGTGGCCTAACCAACGTCCTGTACAGCTGCAACATGACCTCCCAACTCCTATTATCAATGCACTGACCAATTACAGCAAGCGTGCCAAACGCCTTCTTCACCACCCTGTTTATCTGCGACTCCACTTTCAAGGAACTACGCACATCCACTTCTCGGTCTCTTGGTTCAGCAACATTTCCCAGGGCCTTACCATTAACCACGTGAGCCCGGCCCTGCTTTGCCTTTCCAAAATGCAACAGCTCATTTGAATGAATTAAACTCTGTCATACAAGCCATCCGATCAAGGTCCCATTACACTGAGATAACCTTCTTCACTGTCCACTGCATCTCCAAATGACAAAAAGCACCTACACCAATCCTTGCGGCACACTGCTGGTCACAGGCCTCCACTCTGATAAGCAATCCTCTACCAACACCTTCTGTCACTTTCCATCAAAGACTATTTTTATGCATTTTCCTCCAGCACCTCTTCTGTAATATGAACTCTTTTCAAGACATCATTATTTATTTCCTCAAGTTCCCTAGCTTTCATGTCCTTTCCCAGAGTAAATACTGATGCAAAATATCCATTCAGTATCCCATCAATCTCCTGTAGTTCTACAGACAGCCACATTGACCTTTTCTCTCCAGAGTTCGGTTTTTCCCTTAATATACTTACAGAATCTCACTGGACTCTCTTTAATACTATTTGCCAAAACTATCTCATGTCCCCTTTATAGCTCTCTTAAGGATACTCACGCCCTTATACTCCTCTCAGGATTCCCTTGATCCCACCTGTCTATATAGGCCTCCTCCTTTTTCTTGACCAGAGACGCAATTTCTCCATTTGTTTAAAAAGAATTAGTGTTGAGTAAAACTGAAGAAAGGTTACACCCTTTGTAAAAATTTTATCAGTGGTGAATGACTTGCTCGTTGGTGCCAACGTATGTTTGGATCTCTGGCACCTGTATTTTTCTTCCCTTTTTAATTATTTCTTCATTAAACTCACAGCTAAATGAAGCTTAAAAGAAGAGAAATATGCACTGCGCAAGTTGAAATTTCCCAACAGCTTGCAGGAGATATTTGTGTGCTGTCTATGTAGAGGACATTTTTCAAATTCCATTGAAACCTACTTTCTTCTGTGGTTCACTTGCATCTTCCCAGATTGATTACCAACTGGCCTACAGTCTCCAATGCTTAAAGCAACTCCATTGATTTATACAATCCCAATTCAATAAATTTTAGTGTTTTTTTTTTCAAATGTTAAAGACACTGGTAGGTTTGTGAGGCCACCTTTTTAAACATTGTTTAAAAAATAGACTAAGTGCCAAGAATTTTATTTTTAATCAATTCATAATGGATGTTATCTACTGGATTAATTTCATTATTTAGATCCTGCTAATGTCAACCCTTTTAAACTTATCTTGTAACTGTATGCATCAATACAGCAATCATATAGCTTGGAAAGAAGAGAGGTTTCTAAAACAGCACTGGGGTCTGGGGCAGCTTCCGTGACCTTTGACCCATGCCTGCAATCCTCACAATCAGCTATGCTGTCAAGCCACTTAATAAGCAATGATTAGCTCAAGGAGGTTCAAGTCAATTTCTATTCCTCTTACCCAGCTACTGGTGGGTGGGAGGCACATATCGTTCTCATGTTATCTATGAATTGGAAACTCAAGAGTCATATTGGACTTATTTGTTAATTCTGCCTTGCTACAGGTAGGACCAGAACTGCTGAGTTTTTCCTATACCCATCTAAAGCTGCTTTTCTCTATTAAATGTTTTACAAGTATAATGAAACGTACAGAATACTGAATGGCCTGGACAGAGTGGACGTTGGGAAGATGTTTCCATTGATAGGAGAGACTAGGACCCGCGGGCACAGCCTTAGAGTAAAGGGATGACCTTTTAGAATGGAAATAAGGAGGAACTTGTTCAGTCAGAGTGTGGGGAATTTATGGATTAATTAAGAATATATCTATCTCCATCTTCAATATACTCAATGACCTGCCAGAGAATAGTTAGATAGATAGATTCTTAATTATCAAGGGAATCAAGGGTTTGGGGAGAAAGCAGGAGAATGGGGTTGAGAAATTTATCAGCTACAAATGAATGGTGAAGCAGATTCAATGGGCTGAATGGCCGAATTTCTGCTCCTATGTCTTATGGTTTTATAATAACTTGACTTAAGTAATACTGAATTCTATTTGCCATTGCTGTCAGGACCTTGGGAATTGCACATCAGTGCAGTAAAAATATGGCACTAGAATAAATGGGAAGGAACTTGCAAGGGTCAGGTAAGGCTGGATAATGAGGCACCTCAGTTTTTACAAACTGCTCGCATATGCATCTGTCACCATGGGATCAATAGTTAAAAATGAGTATTTTAATTTGATCAGCATTTGTAACTCTTTAACTTAGTCTCAGCAGCTGAGATGTAGGTGAACTAACCTGCTGTTGAGAGCTGTAGTCAAACAAACTCACAGCAGCAGTGGCGGAATCCATTTGCACCTGGCTACTGGAATAATCAAATTGTAGCGAGTCCAGCCCGACAGGTTCCATTGAATCCAAGGGCACATTCTGTGACTCCACACTGTTAAAATCTTCTGTAGGTTTCACATTGTTACTGTTAGCCAGCTGACCAAGGCCTTCGGAACTGTTCTGGTTGGGTCCAAGAAGATCCACAACTTCGTTTGGGGAGGTCTGGCAGCTACCAGGGGTACGGCTGCAAAGAAAAGTTGAACGTCATTCTTGTACACACAACAAAAATAACTCTTTGTTGTCAGAACACACAGGTTACAGCAACTGCATAAATTTGAAACAGTCGCCGAAAAGTAAAAGAAATGTGCAATACAGATCTGGAGACTTGCAATCATTGATTTGTATACCAAGTGTTAAGGACAGTCTAGTCAAAGTGCTGACAGTCATCTTTCTTAATTGTTCATGGAACGTGGGCATCGCTGGCTAAGATAGCATTTATGGCCCATCTTTAATTGCCAAGAGGGCTTTTATGAGTCACATGTAGGGCAAATCATGTAAGGATGGCAGCTTTTCTTCCTTAAAGATATTAGATGGGCTTTTATGACAATTGATGTTACATGATCGCCATTAAGGTAGCGTTTCATTCTAGATTTCACTGAATTCCAATTTTAACCACCTACCAAGGTGGAATTCGAACTCATATCTCCCAGAACATTAGCTCAGGTTTCTGGATTACTCATCCAGTAACATCACAACTCCACTGCCTGCCACAATTTAATCTTGCAACATTAAATGCTGAAATATGAATATCACCTCCAATCAATAATTGACTTCACAAGAGTTGCCATGGAGTCCAAAATGTACACAATAAAGCTTCTTCTAATAAGCAAATCAGACACGGTTTAAGACATAAAAACCGCTCTTAGTCTTTGAGCCATTTACTAATCAAAAATGTTGCGTAGTAAGCCATGCATTGCTGACAAAGGGAAAAAACAAAACCACAAAGTTCCTTAAATGTAACATTATGTATAATGTATTGCATTAAAATTTTTTTTTAAATGCCTGGTTCGGTCCAACTTAATTTTCCTACTGTAAAATGGCCAATTTTATTCCTTTGTATACAAATAGAGTCATGAGGATATTATTTCTCAGAAGGTCAGAGATTAAATGGGGTATGAAAGTCATGAAATACAAACATAAATCACATGAAGTAAAAAAGGGTTTATTATGGCAACACCAAAAATGCAAACATAAAAACTAAGAGCTCATTTTGGAGGAAAATAAAATAAAAGCAGGGACAATGTTCAATTATGTAGATCTGAAATGTTCATAGTTTTAACTTCTGGACTAGAAAAGGATATTGAAGCATTTGTGAAAAGTGCAGGAAAGATTGACAAGGATGTTGTCATAATTGAGATGCCATCAGAAAGGAGCTTGTGGGAAGGGGCGTTTTCTCTGGAAGAAAACAGGCCAAGATGATAGCTGATAGGGGCTTAAAACTTATGCAGTGGCTCAACAGAAATGATGCTGAGAAACTGCTCCCATATACAAGTACAGAAACAAGTGCCACAAATACAACATTGCAATTTCGTAACACAGTGGTGTTAGCGTGCCACACAGACTGAAGCAAAAGGAAATATAACACACATTAGCAGAAACAGAAAGCTGGCAGGAATTTAAAAAAAGGGTGGTAAATCTATTGGGCTGAATTGCCCATTTGTGTGCAAATGACAGCTACTAGGAATGAAGACAAAACAGGTGACATTTTTAATGCATACGTTTAAAAAGTGTTAGGTATCAATTAAAATGTGTTGTATTTAGCACCACACGAATATAAATACTGTAATCAAGCTGCAACAGCAGACCAAGATTCAGAAACAGGAGCAGTCCATTCGGCCCCTCAAGCCTGCTCCACCATTCAGTAAGATCATGCGGTTCCAACATTCTTCAAGCCTCGCCCTTATAGCCCTTGCTTCCCCGACTGATGAATAATCTCAGTCTTTAATATACACAAGGACTATGGCTACACAGCTCTGTGTGGCAACAAACTCCAAAGACACTCAACCCTCAGAGAAGAAATTCCTCTTTATCTCAGTCCTAAACTGGCAGCCCCTTATTCAGAGACTATGTCTTCTAGTCCCAAGCTCTCTCACAACAGGAAATGCCCTCTCGGTATTCACCGTCAGGCCCCTGAGGAATCCTATATGATTCAATGAGATCACCTCTTGTTCTTCTAAACTCCAGGAAGTCAAGTCCCAACCCGTTTAGCTTTTGCTCTTAAGACATTTCTTCCACACCAGGATCATCCTTGTGAACGTTTTCTAAACTGCTTCCAATGAAATGATATCATTCCTTAAATAAGGAGGACCAAAACTCTCAGTATTCCAGACACGGTCTGATTTTTAGATGGCTTATGCTTTATCTGAGTCATTGACCAAGATTTATTGCCATTCTCACCATGTGTTGAAGGAAATGGTAATAAAGTTGCCTGCTTGAACAGTGGTCCTCTGGGTATAAGGTCAGCCACAGTGCTGTTCAGGAGGGAGTTCTAGGATTTGAATTGGTGACAGCGAAAGAACAGCAATACAGTTCCAAAGCAGGGTGACATGACTTAAGAGGGGATCTTGAAGGGGATGTTATAATTCATGAGGCTGGTCAATTAGCACTCATCTGGCCTAAATTTCATTTATCCAGCACTTGGCCTGTACTCTCAGATAAACTTTTGAATCAACCTGCTCCACATTGCTGGAATGCATAAATGGATCAGATTGGACTTGAACAAAAGCCTTCTGGCCCAGAAGTAGCGACACCTCCACTGTACCATAAGATCCCCTTGTACCTTTGTACGATAGGGTGTCTCAATGATTTATCTAAATCTTCCTAATTCAGTTTGTTTCCTTTCAGGTAGTGAGCTCAGATAGCCACCACCTTCTGGGTGAATTTTCTTCTCCTAAGACCCTCTCAGCGTCCTAACCCTCATCTTCTGCTAACTGCCTCACCTCACCTGCCGTTAGTGGGAAAGATTCTTCCCATGTTCCTCATAACTTTATACACCTAAACAAGTCTTCCCTCAGTTCCCTGTGCTCCAAGGAAAACACACCCAGTCTATCTAGCTTCTCTATATTGCTGAAGTGCTCCAGGCCAAGCAAAGTCCTGGAAAATCTTTGCACTCTCTAAAATGCAATAACATCTAATATAACGTTGACCAAAACTGCACTGTACTCAAGCCAACTAACATTTTATACACCTCTAATATAACCTTCCTGCTCTTGTATTCAATATCTTTACTAATAAAGGTATCCCATATGCACCCTTAACTACTTATCCACCTGCACAACTGCCTTTTAGAATCTATGGACATACATACCAAGCTCTCTATGATCCTCTTAACTTCCAAGAATCCTAACATTCATTGTGTTAGCTCTCCCAAAATTCTTTACTTCATATTGTTCAGAATTAAATTCTGTTTGCCACTGTTCAGCTATCTGACCTGCACATGCATTTTGTAAATAGTCCAAGGCTTTCATTCTTACTGCACAACCAATTATTGTGCCACCCGCAAACTTAATAAATCATACCTCCTACATCCATGTCTAAACCATTAATATATACCTCAAACAACAAGGGACTCAGCACCAAATTTAACACTGATGTTCCTTTCCATAACTTTGCTAGAAAGAGAGAGCAGACTGATAATGGCAGTAATTGTGCAGGTTGGATTTGTTCTGGTTTTGTGGAGAGGACATATATGGGTAATTTGCACATTGCCAGATAGCATCAAATATAATTGCTGCTTTTGAACAGCTTAGCTAGAGGCATGGCTAGCTCTGAAGCACAAGTTTTCAATACTATTGCTAGAATGTGTACAGGCCTAACAGTCTTTACAGCATCCAGTGTCTTCAAGCATTTACTGACCACACCTGAAATGAATCAAATTGGTCCAAGACTGATACCTTTGATGTTTAGGAACTCAGGAGGCAGCAGAGACAGGTAACCAGCTTGGCACTGCTGGCACAGGATAGATGGAAACACTGTACTAATGTGCTGGACTCCCCCACCACTGAATGGGTGAATCTTGGTGAAACCTCCAACCCCTGTTCATTTTAAATGGTCTACCACCATAATGACAACATGTGGTGGTAATGCAGTGGTTAGATCTGATCCACTGGTTGAGAGGTTACTTAACACTGTTTATTGCATGCTGCATCCACTGTTTAGCACAAAAACAATTCTTTTCCAAGTATACCTGATGCTGCTCCTAGCACTCCTTCATGCATTCTTCATTGAACAGGCTCTGTGATAACTGTAGAGCAGGGAGATATAATCAGGCTATGTAGTTAGACTGCGGTTGAAATCAGTGCTGGTGCTGCTGATGATCCACTGTGCTTCAATGGTGTCCAATTTTACTAAATCTGCTCCATGTCTCTACCGTTTAGTAGATGTGCAGTCTGACATGACACAATGGAGAGTATCTTCATTGTGAAAATGGCACTTCACCATGAAAAAGACTGTGCGGTGGTCACTGCTGTTGACACTTTCATGGACAGAAGCATCTGCAACAGGCAGATTTGGTGAGGAAAGGGTCAAGTGTATTTTCCTCCCCATCATTGGCCACAGACTTAGTCAGGCAGCTATATCCTTTAGGCCTCAGCCAGCTCAGTCAATAATAGTGCTACTGAGCTACTCTTTGTGATAGACATGAGGGACACTCACCCAGAGTACAATTTGTACTTTCGCCCAATCACACTTAACTGTTTCAACATTTTCCCTTCATCATAAATATCAGAAGCTGGGATGCTTATTGATGTTCACACTGCACAGCATCAATTACAATTCCTGAGATACTGCATTAGACAGTGTCCACAGGAAGAAAGACTGACAACGGTCAACCTAAGGAACAAGTAATACCAGTGTCACGTGTGGACCATTGCCAACAGGATCGAATGTACCCAATTCACATCGATAGCGGCATCATCATCACAGAAGGCCTTACAATCAACCTCTTGGAAGTACCACTGATCAGAAAGTGAACTGGACATAAATAATGTAACTTAAAGAATAAGTCAGGGACTGGGACTTCTTTGGTGAGTTACTTCCCACAGCCTATCCATCAGCTGCAAGACACAATTCAAGATTATTGTGAGATATTCTCACTTGGTTGGATGAATGCAACTTCAACAACATTCAAAAAGCCTGACACCATCTGAGACAATGCAGTCCACTTGGGTGGCACCTCATTCGCCACCAAAATTCATGTCCTCTGTCACTAACACAGTGATAGCAGCGTGCAGCATCAACAACATACATTAATATGACTCTCAGAAGCTCCTTCAATATGCTCAAACTACATGACCCAATCTTATTTTTAAAAGACACCACGGGAGCACCAGCAGATGGAAGTACCTCTCCAAGCCACACAACGTCCTGATTTTGAACTACATCACCCACCATTCAAAGTCGCTGGTCCAAATTCTAGAACTCCAATCCAAATAGCGCTGTTGATGTACATACACATGGAATATGGCAGCTACCCTACATATATGAAGGCAGTGAGGCATGGGTATAAATGCCGGCACAGCCCAGTGATGCCACATCCCATAGATGAGTCAAAGAACCATAGGAACAGCATTAAGCTGTGCAATCTCTCAACGTGGCTCCAAAGTTTACAAAAATCATTCCCAATCTGAATTTGAAACCCTTCAGACTAAGGACTAGCAAAACCAAATCATTAACATTAACTGAGCTAGCATGTGCTGTTTTTGAGTGGTCCAGGTCTGTATAATCCTTGAAGAGATATTTCCCAACATCTGCCGAAAGACCAAACGAGTCACTTATAACACTAGTGGATAATTGCAGTACTGAGGTGCACCATTTTACCCCTCTATGCCTTAGTAAGTAAAGATTGAGCTGTAGATGTGTTTGAAATATTACAACTGCTTAATATACAATGTACAACTTGCACCATCTCCTCTCAGCTTAAATTGAAGTACCAATAACTGGAGAGAGAAGTAAATCATCCATACTAATTGAATAAACTCAACAAAGAGGTAGAGATACATACTTGAATACTTGATTAGCTTCACTTATCAACAAATGAATGAATGGAAAAATACTGCTCTCAAACATTTATGACATGAGCAAACCTCCTGTCACTTTTGTATCAGCAAAACTCTAGTCTTTTTGTTACACCTCACTAGCAAAGTCTGGCTGGAAATTAAGCCTCACTACTCCTGGGGTTGTTATAAAAGTTAAAGATTTTAGAAGAATACTCAAAGTTTCCCAATTTAGCTGTCTTTTAGACCCTGACTAATAAAGCATGGACCAGGTTGCTGTACTTAAGAATTGCTATTTATAGTAAATAGATTCCTGCTACAGTTAAACAATGAACCACTAACATATACCTACTCATTAAAATTCTATTATGCTTATAAAACTCCCCCATATACAAATGCAGACAGATATTTTTAAAAACCCGGGTGTTTAGGGCAGAAGGAAAGACAAGGTAGACAGTTCAATGGATCTGTTCTATAGGATTCACTAGGATGATCCTTTCGGCTTGTCAAAACCTAGGACTTAAATCGGTGTCTCAGTCTCCTCTGCTCTAACCGAAACTGCCCCATTTCCCAACATGCCCACCAACTCTTTAGTCGGACTTATACATTCTGATGCCATGCAACAGGCTAGTAAATCTGTTCTCCAACTGCTTCATCACTTCGATATCTTCGGGCATGCAGCCGAAAATGCCAAAGTGCCCTTAGCCAAGTTTGTATTTCATTCATTCTGCTTTCATGGACTGGATGTAAATTTGGAAAAAGATATATTTTGGACATGTATAATTAACCAGCCAGCAAAAGTGTCATGGTTGGATGTGGCAATTGCTCATGGTGCAAAGAACACAGCTTCCCTCAAAATCCTGATCTATAAAGGCATTCTTCTGATCAGACTATCATCGTATACAGGATAGACCACAGCCTCAATCTATGTGGAGAATACTTCACATTTTTTTGTCTTGACTGCCAATGTGTACTTAAATCTCTCACAACAATGTGATTGCTACTGCTTGTAACTATGTGCTGGATTCTTTTCATTAGCCACATCCTCTACAATCAATTGTTCTTGCCAAGTTTTTTTTTAAAGTTTGAAGCCCATGGCCTTTATTTTGTTGAGTGGGGAATGGGAAAGCTGGTGCAAGGTGTCAAAAAGCTGGTCACCTTTTTTTCTAAAAGCGGTTTCTTTTCTGAAGGATACAGTGTCCATGGTCTGTTTTTCCAGAGGGGTAATAAAACCCTCTCGGTTCAGATTAGACTGGTTTGGTACAGAGATTAAAGGGTATTGAGAGACCTTTTTGTTTATATGTAAACAGATGAGACTTCAGGCCAAAGTGGTCATGTTTTAAAAGTGACCTGTATAATGAAAAAAGGAATGGTCAACTCTCGAGCTGAGCAGTTCAGTCCAAAATCTGCTAGAAGTTCAGCAGTGAACTGTGTGAACAGGCTCTCTCTGCCCTTCTAAATTCAACCTGTAAGCATCTGTTCCTTTTTTTTCTTTTACTGTGTTTTAAGGGGTTTGCTTAATGGGACTGATGTGTATATTCAGAACAGTATAATTAAGTCTAGTTTGGATAGACTTGAGTTCTGTAGGGGTTCTTTATTCTGTTCTTTGTGTGTTTTATTGTGTAATTTTGTGAATAATGTTTTGTCTATTTTAAAACCGGGTAGTCAACCTTGTTAACTCATTCTCGGTAATCCAAGGAGCAGGAGAATCGGACATTTTGGGCATGAGCCCTTCTTACTGTACACTTTACCAAACCAAATTGCAAGGTTACGGTCTGGGCTGCTTGCTTAAGAATGTTTTGAGTGGTCTGGCCTAGTCCATAACAAAGGACATGACCTGATTTAACATCTGCATACTTGAAAAGAAGTGTTACTATTTGCCACAGAGGTGCTGTCGTGGATAATGTATGGAAAGTCATATAATACTAATCCATTGCTCTTACAAGAAGCTCCGGTGCATGGATCAAGCTTTTGGACAGAATGAAGTATTGTCATCTGCAATATTTTGTTTCTGGTACAAATGGACAGAAATCGCTGATATTGGCCCAACATGAAAAGAGGTCAATCATAATTGAGCAAATGTTCCAATAAACCTTCTGTAACACTTAACAGCTTTAAATAACTTTGATCAAAAATATCAAACGAAAGGGGCACGCTGTAACTTCACCGCATACCTGAAGTCCTTAACATCAGCATCTATGCCATTTTGTACCACCAGACCGTTTGTTTTATCAATCCCATCATCTTCCACTTCCTTCAGATCACCCATCTTATCTCCGTCGAATGAAGATTTTCCTTTCTTGTCTCCCTTTTCATTATGAGTCTCAGTATCTCCTGAACCCTGTACAGATTGGTAAAGAGGAGAGTGTGGGAAGAGATAAGGGAAAGAACCTTTATTAAAGATAGAGTTGTATTGGTACATTCACAGGTTTAAACAAGCTGAGAAACTGCACAGTATATGCAATATCATTTCTTTTTACAGAAATCTCGAAGTTCCCATTGTAAATTGCAGCAATTAGCCTCTAAACAGCATCAATATTAAACAGAGGAAGAACCAAGGATCTGCACCGGTAAAACCAAGCTAGGAGTACCAAGAATGTCCGAGGTAATAAATCACAGCTTTCAATATTGCCACCGATGGAAAAGGTGGCCAAAAACAAAATGAGCATATATTAGTGACTAAGTGGAAAGGCCTACTCATTGTATATTAAATTGACATATTACAGAAAAATCAACTTTGATAAGTTCAGAAAGACTGCCCGTTCAGTAAACCATAAAGATCATGAAGGTTTTAGATGGTCCACGTTTGAGATGTAGAGTGACAACGTAGACCAAGAAATGACTCATGGTTTCTGTTCCAATCCATTACTTCGGAACCCACACCGCAAAAATATCCAAGAATGTGGTGGATATCATGCAAGGGCAAAGCAGCACATAAGTGATTTCCTCTTTGGTTAAGTAGCTGAACAGCACTTGTTATTAACATTCATATATGAACATGGCCACTCAACTGAGCTACCATAGAATGTCCATCATACTGGAGAGGTTGAAATTGTACCAGGATTAGATGCAGGGTCAGAACTGCTTTTACTTGAACTACCGGCATAACTGACACTATGACAGAATGAGCACTTTCAAATTTGGGTTGTACTTAGTGAGCAATTTGAACTACACACTAGAGAGAAGCATAAGTGATAGTGCTGAGACTCATGTGAGATGACAAAATAACAGAGTGGCACAAAAACCACAATGTACATCATTAAAGTTGCTCGTTAAACTGTGTGGTTTCTCTTCTCTCCATGGCTGCAGTACTAGTATTATTGCAAAGCAAAACGCATCCAATACTTACAAATGGCCCTTTTCGGAGGCAAGACTCCAGTTTTTCCCCAGGAGAAGAGCTCAGTACATATTCCACCATGCTGACACCCAGTCCTCCACTTTCAGACCGGGGAGACAAGACAGAGTTGACCTCGTTACTGCCATGAAAACCTTGACCAGGACGTCTCTGCACCATGATTGGCTGTGACACAGAGTGATCTGAGGGAGGAGTCAATTAAATAGGCATTAATTTTCTGTTACTAAAATAATATATTGTAAACTAGACAAGCTGATAGAACTAAGGACATTTGGAGCTCCATTTAGCTCAATTACAATTTATTACAATACAGGGACACATTTGAAAAAAATTGCACAAGTACATCAAAATGTAATAGTATATCCTTAAATAGTAAATTTTAACAGCAAATTGTAGTAGCTCTGGACAAGTATGCTGTCTGGTGCTACACTCCTGAGGAATATGCCATAAATAGTTTCAACTAGACAGTTTCTCAAAGCTCCAAAAAGGACAAAAAGTGTAGATCAAAACTGATTCTAAAACAACATTTTTAAAATCAACAAGTCCTAACTTATAAACAATCCTTTCCAAATTCCAGCATTTGAGAGTTCTTAACAGTAAATATATACTGTACATTTTGCCAGCTGCTTGCACACACAAGGAGATATGCTTGTGCTATTTTCAGGCAAGTCTCACATACTTAGACTCTCCTGAAAATAGCACAGCCAGAACGAATACTCTAGATATGACAAGCCACCCTAAAGCTGAGTCTCCCAGCAAATGGACATCACAAAATCAAAATCAGAGCAGTGCCTTGAGCAACTGCTGCCAAAATAAAATCTGATATTTCCATTCAATGGAAATATTAACGCTTATGTTGGCTCTTTCCTACCTCAATATGAATGAAATCATGGGTCAACACCATATTTATTTCTGTCTATTTTGAGGAAGAAAGTCATTTTTATAGAATCCCCACAGTGTGGAAACAGGAAATTTGGCCCAACAAGTCTACACCGAGCCTCCGAAGAATAACTCACCCAGACCCATTTCCCTACCCTATTACGCTACATTTCCCCTGCCTGATGCACCTAACTTATATGTCCCTGAACACCAGAGGCAATTTAGCATGGCCAATCCACCCTAACTTGCACATCCTTGGGCTGTGGGAGGAAACCAGGGCACCCAGTGGAAACCCATGCAGACACGGGGAGAATGTGCAAACTCCACACAGACAGCTTTTCAGTCTGCACTCATCAGGACAATTTGCAAGAATACCAATAGAGGGAAAACATTATTTACATTGAGAGAAAAATTTTGATTGGATAAAAGTTGAGTCAGGTTGGTCGAGTCAATTCCATACAGAATGTACCACTGGTAATGAACATTTAACTGCTAGGTTTTGTCTAAATTTTAAATAAGACAGATTGATTGGTCAAAGCAACATGAGAAGTAAGGAGCCAGTGTGTGTATATTTGTTCTTTAACTGCACAGAACAGGCAGTGTACATTAATTTGCATAGTTTCCAGTACATGCAGATGCACCATTCTGTGACAATCAGCAAAAAACCTAATGAAAATCTTAAACTGGCTGTGAGCATAATTCTTCATGCACTCTACTGTTCAGCAATGCTGCCCGATCACAGAATCGCATCAAATATCAATGCATTACTACAGTGTCAGTCTTCATTTGACATTGCTAGCCTATTTAACAAAAATGCCACATACATCTGCATTGTAACTGATTGCATATAAATGGATATGCATCACTGTGAATCAGAATTCATTGAGTCAGAATTCATTAACTCAGTAACTTGTATAGTTGAACTCAGTTTTAAAAGCACCAGATTGGCCCAAATAGATAGAACTCCCAGTTTCCTCCTGGACCCAGCTCTCACAAACAGCTTTGTTGGCTTTCATGAAAAACTGGTCATCAATTGAATGATACCCAAACTGCCACCCCATGTATGTTTCCAATATATACATGTAACGTTTGCAAAACTGAATTATTTGAATTTGCAGCTGCATGCTAGAATTTTCTTACATGTCTTAATGGTTCTATCCGGAGCACAAATTCACCTTTTGAAATGTAGTAGTCAAATAAGCTCACTTTCTTTGGTGCCCTGATTGAGAAATTGGCCGGGGGTGTTCTCTATCACACACCTGTGATCAATTTCTATCTTGGGATTTCGAGCATCATACACACCACCTCAGAAACTGGACTCGAGTCATATGTTCACCATGCAAGCCTGATACTGAAATAGGGTGCAATACAGCCACCCTCTGGGATAACAATTACCCAGATCTGATTATTTTTCAAAGCACATTGTGCAAGCTTATGAATGGGCCTAAAGCTGTCAAATTTGTCCCTAAAAAGTGCATGGTCTACCAGAGTTTAGGGGTAATATATCTCAAATGCTTAAGCAATGGATGGAAGTTAGATACTCTACACTGCAACAAAGCATGAATGTTGCTCACCATCAACAAGATGCTGCCAATATGTCAAAAGGCCATACTACCTTCCAAACAAATCTCTTTTGTTTTATTCGCTCCTGGGACATGGACATTGCTGGCTGCCAGCAATTTTATTGCTTGTCCCTCGTCATACAGCATGAAAACAGACCCTTCAGTCCAACTCATCGGCGCCAACCAGACATCCCAATCTGACCTTGTCTCATTTGCCCACATTTGGCCCATATCCCTCTAAACCCTTCCTATTCATGCACCCATTCAGATGCCTTTTAAATATTGTAATCATACCAGCCTCCACTACTTCCTCTGGCAGTTGTTCCATACATGCACCACTCTCTGTGTTAAAAAATAATGCCTCAGATTCTTTTTAAATTCTTTCTTTTCTCACCTTAAACCTATCCTTCTAGTTTTGGACTTCCCTACCTTTGGCTTGTCAACATATGTATGACCCTCATGATTTTATAAACTTCTATAAGTTCATCCATCAGTCTCCGACACTTCAAGGAAAAATGCCCCTCCTATTCACCCTCTCCTTCTAACACATATCCTATAGTTCTGGCAACATCCGTGTAAACAGTTATTGCACCCTCTCAGGTTTAGTGTTCTTCCTATAGAAGGGCAACCAGAATTGTATGCAGTATGCCAAAAGTAGCCTTTACCAATGTCTTGTACAACCAAAACATGACATCCCAATTTTGATACTTGACGCATTGACCAACAAACGCAAGCGTGTCAAATGCCTTCTTCACCACCCTGTCTGCCCATGATTTCACTTTCAATGAACTACTGACTGCACTCATGGGTGTCTTTACTGCGACACTAGCAAAGGCTTTAGCATTAAGGATAGAGTCCTGTCCTTGTTTACCTTATCAAACCGCCACATCTCACATCTAAATCAAACTCCCTCTGCCACTCCTTCGCCCACTGGCCCATCTGATCAAGATGCCACATACTCTGAGATAACCTTCTTCACTGTCCACTACACCACCAATTTCGGTGTCACCAGCAAACCTACTAACCATTCCTCCTATATTCACATCCAAATTATTTCAATAAATGATGAAAGGTACTCTTGAGAAAGTGGAGGTGAACAGCGTTCTTGAACTGCTGCAGTCCACATGCTGTGGGTTGACCCTTGATGGCCTGAGGGAGGGAAGTTCCAGGATTTTGACGCATGTGATATTAAAGAGTTAATCTGCTCTGCTGACCTACAGGAAACTGGATGTCCCGAGGCAGGGTGGGATGTCTCTGTTCTACAGGTAGAAAGTATATGAATTTACATTGCATTCCCTTGCCAGAGACATCTGCATCATCATCAGAAGTCAGTTGGAAAATTGTAATTTAAATTCTGACTGCACCCTACAGCTCCCATATATCTGCTGCCATTGTCCTTCTGGATGGAAACTGTCGTAGATTTAGGAGATGCTGTCCAATGATCTGTGGTGAATTTCAACAATGCATCTACAGATCATTGGACAGCATCTCCTAAATCTACGACAGTTTCCATCCAGAAGGACAATGGCAACAGATATATTGCCATCTACAATACTGCTGCTACTGAGTGTCATTGGAGGAGTGAGTGGATGTTTGTGGATGTGGTGCCAATCAAGGGCTATTTTCTCCTGGATGATGTCAAACTTCTTGAGTGTTGTTGGGAGCCATACTCATCCAGGCAAGTGGGAAGTTTTCATCACTCCTGATCAGTGCCTTGTAGGTGGTGGACAGGTTTTTGAGGAGTCAGGTGGTTAGTTGCACACTGCAGTATTCCTTGCCCCTGACCAGCTCTTGGAGCCAGTGTGTTCATGTGGTGAGTCTAACAATTTCTGGATAATGCTAACCCCAAAGATATTGATAGTAGGGGATTCAGTGATGTCAAGGGCCAGTGGTTAGATTGTCTCTTATTGGAGGTGATTATAGCCTGGCACGCTCAATTCCAGATATTGTCCAGATCTTGTTGTATTTGAACATGAACTGCTGAAGTATCTGAGGAGTCACAAATGGTGCTGAAAATGATGTGATCATCGATGAACATTCCCATTTTTGACCGATGATGGAGGGAAGAAGCTGAAAATAGTTGGGGGTAGAACACTATCCTGAGGAAGCCCTGCAGAGATACCGTGGAATTGAGATAATTGATCTCCAATATCTGAAACCATCTTCCCATGTGCCAGTTATGACTCCAACCAGCAGAGAGCTTGCCTCCCGATACCCAGCGATTCCAGATGTGCTGGGGCTTCCTGATGCCACACAGTCGAATGCGGCCTTCTTGTGAAGGGCAGTCATTCTCACCTGACTTCTGGAATTCAGTTCTTTTGTCCTTGTTTTAACAAAGGCTGTAATGAGATAAGGAACGGAGATATTCTGGCAGAACCCAAATTGGGCATCACTGGAGGTTATTGTCAAGGAGGTGCTGCTTGAAAGCATCGTTGATGCCACCTTCCATCACTTTCTGAAGATTGAGAGTAGACTAATGAGGTGGTAATTGGACAAGTATAATTTGTTCTTCTTTTTGTGTACAGGACAGACCTGGACATTTTTCACAATGTCAGATAGATGCCAGCATTGCCCCGGAAGAGCTTGGTCAGGCCAGTGGCAAGTTCAGGAACACAAGCCTTCATCCTATTGTTGGAATGTCATCAGAGCCCACAGCCTTTGCATTATCCAGTGCTTCCAATTATTTCTTGATATCATGTAGAGTGAATTGGCTGAAAACTAGTATATGAAATGCAGAGGACCACTGGAGGAGGTAGAGAAGGATCATCGATTTGGCACTTCTGGCTGAAGATTACTATGAGAGCTTCAGCCTCATCTTTCGCACTGATGTGTTGGGTTCTACCATCATCGAAAATGGGGGGTTTGCAGAACCTCATCCTCCAACGAATTGTTAAATCACCCACAATCATTCACGACTGGGTTTGGCAGGACTGCAGAGGGTAGATCCAATCCAATAGTTACGGAATCGCTTAGCTCTGCCCATCACTTGCTGCTTATACTGTTTGGCACACAAGTAGTCCTGTTTGGTAGCTTCACCAGGCTGACACCTCAGTGTCAAGTAGGCCTGATGCAGCCCCTAGCAAGTCCTCCCTCACTCCCGAGCGAACCAGGGTTGTTCCCTCTGGCTTGATAGTAATAGTTGAGCGGAGGGTATATGGCCCATGAGGTTATCCAGTAGAGTTGCTATGCAGTTCCCAATGAGTAACTTGTCATATGAATTCCAGTATCACCTCAATGCTAGGTACATAGGCTGCACTGCTAAGAGCAACGGGAGGATTTACTAATAGTCAAGCCGCACTACTCCATTAGCTGTAGCAAATGCATAAATGTTTTATTTTGTCACCGAACTTGTCAATTTGTTACTTTCCATTACTGCTATCTAGAACAAGAGACTTGCACTACGTATTTTTCAAATGAACTCAAAAATAATTCATTAAAACAAACTTAATCCTTAAATAAGTGGCAAAAACTGGCTAATAATCTGTTTAGAATATGCCCTTTATCCCAATCACAAACATTAATACACAAAAAACACTACACAGCTCTGCAGAGATGATTATGGGCATTTTTTTTTATAAAGGCAAATAGGAAAACAACCCAGTGGGACTATGGCATCAAATTTATTTTTTAAAAAAAGGAAGACTTCTCACAATGCTTCAACATCTCATCATTGAGAACAAATGCTGACAGTTGTAAATTCAATAAAATTTTCAAATCCGATTTCTGTTCAGATGAGTGAGTTAGAAATTCTGATTTTGATTTCTTACAAGATTTCAGCAGAGACGTTTCTGCTTTTTCCTATTTTAAGAGTTCAAGACTGGTCTTTCCAGTCATGACAGTGACATAACAATGTTTACGAGAAAATGCAGGAACTTCAGTCCCTTCCACAGATTTGCATAATAATTAAAGTTTTAAATGCCATCTAATCTCTCTTGGCAGTTAAATTTTTGTAAACAGCAAGTAAACAAAATTCTCTTCAAGCTTTTGTGTTTCCAGTTCCAGGAGAAGATACATTGAAACTTTTTCAAACAAACAGCACTACTACAGTTTCTCATAATCTCTCTTATTCGTAAGAGTACATTCCAAAGACTAACAATGGGTGACTGCATTAACTGTTTTTTTTCCACAGATGCTGCGAGACTCGCTGAGTTTTTCCAGTAATTTCTGTTTCAAGCAGGAACGCGAATGTACCTATGGTTGAGTAAATCTTCAACAATAAAGCAGTACTTTTTTAGTATTATACTAAAGTATTATGATAAAAGTACACATGCTATTTCCAGACTGGAGTGAACATATCCACAATTGACTCAGGCCAGAATGTTTCCACTAAGCAAAACTTATTGTCATTTGTTTCTCAGAGTGGCGTTGTTGCAAAATTCCTTTTGATTTGGAAAGGGTTGAGCAGATTGGAATACAGTTTATATAACACCATTATTCAAGAAAGGGAAAAATAAAGCTGAAAATCATAGAAGAGTCAGTCAAAATCTGTCATAGGGAAATTCTTTCAATCCATTAAAATCCTGCTTATAGCAGGATACAGGTCACTTGAAAATCATAATGCGCTCAGGCAGGTTCGCCATTTGATAGGTTGATGGTTGTAGCTTCAGCTCTACTTTGTTGCCTACTCCTCATTAACCTTTTGACTTCCTTGTTAGTCAAGAACCCATCCACCTTTCCCTTGAACATATGGAATGACTCTACCTCCACCATACTGAGAAAGACAATTCCAAAGATATGACCCACAATTTTAAAAAAAACTTTTCCTCATCCCTGTCTTAAATGGGAGACCCCTCTTATTTTCAAACTAGTCTTCCTAGTTCCTTCTTTTTGTTGACTCCATAAAATTCCCTCCAAGAGTGTAGGACCAGTTGGATGCCGATTAGTTTGAAAAGGTACTTGGGGGGCCTACTTGTGGAAGACAACCACTTACTCCAACATCTACTAGCAGTGTTGGACTGTCTTCATCTGCTTCCACTCTTACTAATGCAGGGACAGCCAGAGGGTAAGACCATAAGACTATAAGACATAGGAGTGGAAGTAAGGCCATTCGGCCCATCGAGTCCACTCCGCCATTCAATCATGGCTGATGGGCATTTCAACTCCACTTACCAGCGTTCTCCCCGTAGCCCTTAATTCCTCGAGACAACAAGAATCTATCAATCTCTGCCTTGAAGACATTTAGCGTCCCGGCCTCCACTGCACTCTGTAGCAACGAATTCCACAGGCCCACCACCTTCTGGCTGAAGAAATGTCTCCGCATTTCTGTTCTGAATTGACCCCCTCTAATTCTAAGGCTTTGTCCACAGGTCCTAGTCTCCTCACCTAACGGAAACAATTTCCTAGCGTCCATCCTTTCCAAGTCATGTATTATCTTGTACGTCTCCCCTTAATCTTCCAAACTCCAATGAATACAATCCTAGGATCCTCAGCTGTTCCTCATATGTTAGACCTACCATTCCAGGGATCATCCGTGTGAATCTCCGCTGGACACGCTCCAGTGCCAGTATGTACTTCCTGAGGTGTGGGGACCAAAACTGGACACAGTACTCCAAATGGGGCCTAACCAGAGCTTTATAAAGTCTTAGTAGCACATCGCTGCTTTTATATTCCAACCCTCTTGAGTTAAGTGACAACATTGCATTCGCTTTCTTAATCATGGACTCAACCTGCATGTTTACTTTTAGAGAATCCTCGACTAGCACTCCCAGATCCCTTTGTACTTTGGCTTTATGAATTTTCTCACCGTTTAGAAAGTTGTCTATGCTTTTATTCTTTTTGCCAAAGTGCAAGACCTCGCATTTGCTCATGTTGAATTCCACCAGCCATTTCCTGGACCACTCTCCCAAACTGTCTAGATCCTTCTGTAGCCTCCCCACTTCCTCAGTACTACCTGCCTGTCCATCTAACTTCGTATCATCTGCAAACTTCGCTAGAATGCCCCCAGTCCCTTCATCCAAATCATTAATATATAATGCGAACAGCTGTGGCCCCAACACTGAACCCTGCGGGACACCGCTCGTCACCGGCTGCCATTCCGAAAAAGAACCTTTAATCCCAACTCTGTCTTCTGTCAAACAGCCAATCCTCAATCCATCCCAGTAGCTCACCTCGAACACCATGGCCCTCACCTTGCTCAGCAGCCTCCCATGTGGCACCTTATCAAATGCCTTTTGAAAGTCTAGATAGACCACATTCACAAATCATGCATAAAGGACGAGATCACTAACAGGAAGCAGAGTAGGGGATAACCAAGTAGTCTTCAGGTTGGCAAGCTGCAACTAGTAGATAGCCACATGGATCTCAACTCTTCAGTTTATAATGATTAACAAACACTGGGAGAAGGCCACTTGGCCCTGTGATCCTACTCTGTCACTCTATAACCTCATGGCTGACCCGTTTGTGGGGACTGAATACTTGATTGTTAAATTTACTGATGACATTAAGTATGAAAGTAAATTGTCGAGACAAAGTGGAAAGTCGACAAAAGGGATATAGATAGGAAGAACAGAAAAGACATCAACAGCTTAACAGAGATGTAAAACTCAGACACAGGGGGATATGGGTACCCTGGTACATGAATCATAAGAGTTCCATTTGTAGGTTCAGTTGGTGCTCATGAAGGCAAATGTAATATTTATGGTTAATGCAATGGAAATCGAATACAGTGGAGAAAAATTTTATTGCAGCTGTACAGAATGTTAGTGAGATCACATCTACACCACCTGATTTGAAAAACAACGTAACTGTGTTAGAAACAGAACACACAAGATTCACTAGATTCACTCTTGAGACAAAAGGTTTATCATATGAAGAAAGGTTGAACAGATTTGCCAATTGCACACTGGAGTTTAGTAGAATGGCAGGTGGCCTTAGTGAAACAGCTGAGATTTAAAGTATGTTTGACAGAACAGATGATGAGAGGATGCCCCGGGCACAGTTTAAGAAAGAGAAGTCTCACTTTTGAGGTGAGAAATGATACCTTTTTTCCTCTCAGGTCATTATCTGGAGAAATTCTATTGCCCAGAAAAATGGGATAGGTTTTTGATAGTCAAGAGTTATGTGGGACAGACAAGAAAAAGTGAAGTCAAAACCACAACCAGATCAGCAATGATGTTCTTGAATAACAAAACAGGCTTGAAGAGCTAAATGGATTAATCTTACGCCTAACTCTTATGGTCTCATATGATCATAAGAAATTGAGGGGTTTGTTGAGTACAGTACATTGGCCCTTTCCCCATCGTATTAATTTGTAAAAAATATATGCACAACTGTGTGTGCGAACTAGAGAGATCTAGTAAGCCAGTACTTGAGAAAATTTACATTAGTTAATTAAAACTGTCGCTGTTTAAAGTCACTTTAAGAAAAGCAACAAAAAACTGAACGGGATTATCTTGCACAAACAAGTTTCAACTCCACAGGAAATGGGTGTTTTCTCATTTATTCTGTATAATAAATCAGCCATTTAAATCATGTGACATTTCAGTATTTAATAGCAGTGGCTCAATCAAATTAGATTGCTTAGATTCTATTAAATTCAAAGATAAAACAGGCTACAAACTATCCCAAAGGCAAACACCAAATAAATGTATTTTAACAAAATTAGTTAATTATTCTCAACCAGGCCTAATCAAACCAGCATTTCCTTCATGAAACCTAGCTAGTATATTGCTGATTTAAAAGAATCGCCACATTTTCTGCACAGCACACAGATGGTTATTTCAGGCAGTGATGACAATTTTAGGCCTTAAAGGACAAGTACAATCAGCACAAACTGTACCCCACCTTAAAATTCCTTTGCACAGGCATGAAGGACAAAATGGGCCCATAACAAGTCAGTCCTGCAACAATAGCTACGGAGCAATAACAGATCCAAGACAAAAATGGTAGTTGCACTTCTTGAAAAAACTAACAATTTTAACAATAACTCAGAGATAATATCGTATGGGGAGCAATGTGATTTTTTTTTGAAGTACAGCACTGCTTGCTCCAGAATCGGGAAGTAGCCTAGAAAGGTAGTCTGAATAAGTATTGCCCATTCAGCTTGCCTGAGTCAACAGACACCTCTTAATGTACAAAGAGCCAAGAAAAGTACTGCACACGAACAGGCCCATCGACCCTCCAAACCTGCACCGATCCAGATCTTCTATCGAGATCTGTCGCCTATTTTCTCAGAGACTGTATCCCTCTGCTCCCTGCCCATTCATGCATCTGTCCAGATGCATCTTAAATGACGCTATTGTGCCCACCTCTACCACCTCCGCTGGCAATGCGTGCAAGGCACCCACCATCCTCTGGTTAAAGAACGTTCTACGCATATCGGGCCTAAACTTCTCCCCTCTTACTTTGAACTCTATTTGTAAGGAGATCTCAGCTATTTGTAAAAATAATAGGGTGGTTACGGTAGGAGATTTTAACTTTCCAAACATAGTGTTAAGGGTTTAGATGAAGAGGAATTTGTTAAATGTGTACAAGAAAATTTTCTGATTCAGTATGTGGATATACCTATGAGAGAAGTTGCAAAACCTGACCTACTCTTGGGAAATAAGGCAGGGCAGGTGACTGAGAGGTCAGTGGGGGAGCACTTTGGGGCCAGCAACCATAATCCTATTAGTTTTAAAATACTGATCGAAAAGGATAGACCAGATCTAAAAATTGAAGTTCTAAATTGGAGGAAGGCTAATTTTGACGGTATTAGGCAAGAACTTTCAAAAACTGATTGGAGGCAGAAGTTCGCAGGTAAAGGGACGGCTGGAAAATGGGAAGCCTTCAGAAATGAGAACGAGAATCCAGAGAAATTACATTCCTGTTAGGGTAAAAGGAAAGGCTAGGGGGAGGGGCGATGGAGGTGGGATAGGTGGAAAGAGGTCAAGGTGAGGGTGATAGGCCGGAGTGGGGTGGGGGCGGAGAGGTCAGGAAGAGGATTGCAGGTTAGGAGGGCGGTGCTGAGTTGAGCTCAACTCAGCACCGCCCTCCTAACCTGCAATCCTCTTCCTGACCTCTCCGCCCCCACCCCACTCCGGCCTATCACCCTCACCTTGACCTCCTTCCACCTATCCCACCTCCATCGCCCCTCCCCCTAGTCCCTCCTCCCTACCTTTTATCTTAGCCTGCTTGGCTCTCTCTCTCTTATTCCTGATGAAGGGCTTATGCTCGAAACGTCAAATTCTCTATTCCGGAGATGCTGCCTGGCCTGCTGTGCTTTGACCAGCAACACATTTGCAGCTGTGATCTCCAGCATCTGCAGACCTCATTTTTAACTAAAAGGAAAGGCTGGCAGGTATAGGGAATGCTGGATGACTAAAGAAATTGAGGGTTTGGTAAAGAAGAAGAATATGTCAGGTATAGACAGGATAGCTCGAGTGAATCCTTAAAAAAGTATAAAGGCAGTAGAAGTATACTTAAGAGGGAAATCAGGAAGGCAAAAAGGGGTCATGAGATAGCTTTGGCAAATAAGGTTAAGGAGAATCCAAAGGATTTTTACAAATATATTAAGGACAAAAGGGTAACTAGGGAGAGAATAGGGCCCCTCAAAGATCAGCAAGGCAGCCCTTGAGTGGACCTGCAGGAGATGGGGGAGATACTAATTAGTATTTTTCGTCAGCATTTACTGTGGAAAAATGACATGGAAGATATAGAAGGTAGGGAAATAGACGGTGACATCTTGCAAAATGTCCAAATTACTGAGGAGGAAGTGCTGGATGTCTTGAAATGTATAGAAGTGGATAAATCCCCAGGACCTGATCAGGTGTACCCTCAGACTCCTTGGCAAGCCAGGGAGGTAATTGCTGGCCCTCTTGCTGAGATATTTGGATCATCGAAAGTCACAGGTGAAGTGCCGGAAGATTGGAGGCTGGCTAACGTGGTGCCACTGTTTAAGAAAGCTGGTAAGGGCAAGCCAGGGAACTATAGACCAGTGAGCCTGACGTCAGTGGTATGCAAGTTGTTGGAGGGAATCCTGAGGGACAGGATGTACATGTATTTGGAAAGGTAACGACTGATTAGGAATAGTCAACATGGCTTTGTGCACGGGAAATCACGTCTCACAAACTTGATCGAGTTTTCTGAATAAGTAACAAGGAGGATTGATGAGGGCAGAGTGGGAGACGTGATCTATATGGACTTCAGCAAGGCGTTCGACAAGGTTCCCCATGGGAGACTGATTAGCAAGGTTAGCTCTCATGGAACACAGGGAGACCTAGCCATTTCGATGCAGAACTGGCTCAAAGGTAGAAGACAGAGGGTAGTGGTGGAGGGTTGTTTTTCAGATTGGAGGCCTGTGACCAGTGGAGTGCTACAAGGATCGGTGCCGGTTCCACTACTTTTCGTCATTTATATAAATGATTTGGACACGAATATAAGAGGTATAGTTAGTAAGTTTGCAGATGACACTGCAAATTGTAGACATAGTGGACAGCAAAGGAGGTTACCTCAAATTACAATGGGATCTTGATCAGATGGGCCAATAGGCTGAGAAGTTGCAGATGGAGTTTAATTCAGATAAATGCGAGGTGCTGCATCTTGGGAAACCAAATCTTAGCAGGACTTCTACACTTAATGGTAAGGTTCTCGGGAGTGTTGCTGAACAAAGAGACCTTGGAGTGCAGGTTCATAGCTCCTTGAAAGTAGAGTCGCAGGTAGATAAGATAGTGAAGGCGGCGTTTGGTATGCTTTCCTTTATTCGTCAGAGTACTGAGTACAGGAGTTGGGCTATACAAGACATTGGCTTGGCCTCTGTTGGAATATTGCATGCAATTCTGGTCTCCTTCCTATAAGAACCACGTTGTGAAATTTGAAAGGGTTCAGAAAAGATTTACAAAGATGCTGGCAGGATCGGAGGATTTGAGCTATAAGGAGAGGTGAATAGGCTGGGGCTGTTTTCCCTGGAGTGTTGGAGGCTGAGTGGAGACCTTCTAGAGGTTTACAAAATCATGAGGGGCATGGACAGAATAAATAGACAAAGTATTTTCCCTGGGGTGGAGGAGTCCAGAACTAGAGGGCATAGGTTTAGGGTGAAGGGGAAAGATATAAAAGAGATCTAAGGGGCAAAGCTTTCCACGCAGAGGGTGGTCTGTGTATGGAATGAGCTGCCAGAGGAAGTGGAGGTGGCTGGTACAATTGCAACATTTAAAAGGCATTTGGATGGGTATTATGAATAGGAAGGGTTTGGAGGAATATGGGCCAGGTACTGTACATCTCTATGACTAGTGAGTCCCCCACTCCGGGGAAAATGTTTCTTGATATCCACCCTCTGTACCTCTTATCATTTTGTAGACCTCAATCAGGTCCCTCCTCGACTGCAGTCTTTCTAATGAAAATAATCCTAATCTACCTCAACCTCTCTTGGTAGCTAGTGCCCTCCATACCAGGCAACATCCAGGTAAACCTCCTCTGCACTCTCTCCAAAGCATCCACATCCTTTCGGTAATGTGACGACTAGAACTGGACGCAGTATTCCAAATGTGGCTGAACCAAAATCTTATACAACTGTAATATGACCTGCAAACTCTTCTATTCAGTTCCCCATCCAATGAAGGAAAGCATGCCCTATGCCTTCTTGACCATGTTATTGACCTGTGTTACTATCTTCAAGATACAATGGATCTGAACACCCAGATCTCTACTGTACATCAATTTTCCCCAAGACTTTTCCATTTATTGTATAGTTCGCTCTTGAATTGGATCTTCCAAAATTGCCCAGATTGAACTCCATCTATCGTTTCTCTGCCCAACTCTGCATCTGTCTATATTCTGCTGTATTCTCTGATAGTTCCTTTCACTATCTGCTCCTCGACCAATGTTAATGTCATCTGCAGCCAGATTGTGACAGAGAAGAAAATGCAAGCATCCAACTTCACTTCAAAACATTGGGTAAAACAAGACAAATTTTGGAACATGCCTTCTGGAATGACAGAATGGTGGTAATATCTAATCCTGGTGGTCCATGAGTTCGCCAAACAAGATACAGCAAACTTGAGAGGGGTCCCATCCTTAGAACAAGGCAGCACGACAGAGCCCAATACCGGCTACACTCTCTCTCTCTATCGGACTGGTAGACAATACTTGGTCAGTTTCAGCTGAAGAATGATCACCAGTAAACTTTCAAGTATGCTACCAAGCCATTTCAAATGCACCACAGCCCTGGTGAGAGCAAAGAGCAAAAGCAACTCTCAGCGTTTATGCTCCAACACTGAAGGCAAACCCAGCTGACAAAGTTGTACAGCAGCCGCCATGGACTCTCGTCATCCTTGTCAATTTCAATCAGAGTTGGTCGCAATAGCCTGGCATGAAAGGGAGGGCTTGGAAACAGAATGAAAATAGTCACCTGCTCTTGGAAGTCTACACACAAGAGCAGTCACTCATAATTATCACCACATTACAACAAAAAGACTGTTTCAGAACACAAAGACTCATCCCTGTTCCCAGGGTAATGACCGAGGCCTAACCATCTTCCGCGACTTCATCAATAACCTTAAAGTCAGAAATGGGGATGTTTGGACAATGTTCAGCATTTGCCAATCCTCAAATAATGAAGCAGACTATATCCCAAACACAGGCTTGGGCTGAAAAGCGACAGAGAACACACACCTACCAGCCACACACCTACCAGCCAATGATCATTTCCTATTCGAGAGAATCTAACCATCATCCCTTCACATCGCTACTATTGCTGAATCCCCGACTATCAATGTTCTGGGGATTACCACTGAACTAGGCTAGTCATATAAACCAGTGGCTAAAACAGCAGGGCCAGACTTTATGAATCCTGCAGCTAGGTAACTCACCCGCCAAGATCCTTCCCAAGATCTGTAAGGCACAAATCAGGAATATGATAGAATCCTCCCTTCGTGCCTAGCAACACATCCACAATCATTCTCACCATGCTGACATAAGTGGGAATGAGGAACGGGGAGTCGTGTGACAACAGTGGAAGGGAAAGGGTTGGAGGAATAAGAGGATAGAAGAAGATTAATGCGTGGCTGAGGTGCAGGGAGCTGGGATTTACATTTCTGGGTCATTGGAATCTCTTCTGGGGCAGAAGTAACTTGTGCAAGAAGGATGGGTTGCACCTGAATTGGAGGGGGATCAATATGCTGGTGGGGGGTTTTACTCGAGCTACTTGGGAAGGTTTAAACTAGTGTGGCGGGAAGTAGGTTCTGAAGCGGTAGTGAGGCGAGAGAAGGATGAAGCTGTTACAGAAGTTAAAGGGAGTAAGTTAACTAAACAAGGCAGGAAAGAACACAGCAGAAGAAAAAGGGAAGGCTGATGAATTAAAATGCATTTATTTCGATACAAGAGATCTGACAAGGCAGGTGAACTCGAGACATGCATGGCAAGAGATTGGTTCAGGGAGTGGCAAGTTCGCGAGCACTTTACCACTCTTCTTAAACAGTGGCACCACTTTGGCCAACCTCCTGTCTTCCAGCATCTCACCTGTGACTATCAATGATACAAATATCTCAGCAAGAGGCCCAGCAATCACTTCTCCAGATTCCCACAGAGTTCTAGGGTACACCTGATCAGATCCTGGGGATTTATCCACTTCTATGCATTTCAAGACATCCAACACTTCCTCCTCTGTAATATGGATATTTTGCAAGGTGTCACCATCTATTTCCCTATCTTCTATATCTTCTATGTCATTTTTCCACAATAAATACTGATGCAAAATACACACTTAGTATTTCCCCCATCTCCTGCGGCTCCACACAAAGGCCGCCTTGCTGATCTTTGAGGGGCCCTATTCTCTAGGAGAAAGTGAGGACTGCAGATGCTGGAGATCAGAGCTGAAAATGTGTTGCTGGAAAAGCATAGCATAGTAGAGCAGGAAAATCGACGTTTCGGGCATGAGCCCTTCTTCAGGAAATGAGGAAGGTGTGCCAAGCAGGCTAAGATAAAGGAAGGGAGGAGGGACTTGGGGGAGGGGTGTTGGAAATGCGATAGGTGGAAGGAGGTTAAGGTGAGGGTGATAGGCCGGAGTGGGGGTGGGGGCGGAGAGGTCAGGAAGAAGATTGCAGGTTAGGAAAGTGGTGCTGAGTTCGAGGGTTGGGACTGAGACAAGGTGGGGGGAGGGGAAATGAGGAAACTGGAGAAATCGGAGTTCATCCCTTGTGGTTGGAGGGTTCCTAAGTGGAAGATGAGGCACTCTTCCTCCAGCCGTCGTGTTGCTATGGTCTGGCGATGGAGGAGTCCAAGGACCTGCATGTCCTTGGTGGAGTGGGAGGGGGAGTTGAAGTGTTGAGCCATGGGGTGGTTGGGTTGGTTGGTCCGGGTGTCCCAGAGGTGTTCTCTGAAACGTTCCGCAAGTAGGCGGCCTGTCTGCCCAATATAGAGGAGGCCACATCGGGTGAGCGGATGCAGTAAATGATGTGTGTGGAGGTGCAGGTGAATTTGTGGCGGATATGGCAAGATCCCTTGGGGCCTTGGAGGGAAGTGAGGGGGGAGGTGTGGGCGCAAGTTTTGCATTTCTTGCGGTTGCAGGGGAAGGTGCCGGGAGTGGAGGTTGGGTTGGTGGGGGGTGTGGACCTGACGAGGGAGTCACAGAGGGAGTGGTCTTTGCGGAACACTGAAAGGGGAGGGGAGAGAAATATATCCCTGGTGGTGGGGTCCGTTTGGAGGTGGCAGAAATGATGACGGATGATACGATGTATATGGAGGTTGGTGGGGTGGTAGGTGAGAACCAGTGGGGTTCTGTCCTGGTGGCAATTGGAGGGGTGGGGCTCAAGGGTGGAGGAGCAGGAAGTGGAGAGCATCGTCGATCACAGGCCACCTACTTGCGGAACGTTTCAGAGAACACCTCTGAGACACCCGGACCAACCAACCCAACCACCCCGTGGCTCAACACTTCAACTTCCCCCTCCCACTCCACCAAGGACATTCAGGTCCTTGGTCTCCTCCATCACCAGACCATAACAACACGACGGCTGGAGGAAGTGCGCCTCATCTTTCACCTAGGAACCCCACCCCTACTCCAGCCTATCACCCTCACCTTTACTTCCTTCCACCTATCACATTTCCAACACCCCTCCCCCAAGTCCCTCCTCTCTAACTGATTTCTTAGTCTGCTTGGCACACTTTCCTCATTTCCTGAAGAAGGGCTCATGCCCAAAACGTCGATTCTCCTCCTCCTTGGATGCTGCCTGACCTGCTTCGCTTTTCCAGCAACACATTTTCGGGTCCTATTCTCTCCCTAGTTACCCTTTTGTCCTTAACATATTTGTTAAAAACCCTTTGGATTCTCCTTAATTCTATTTGCCAAAGCTATCTCATGTCCCCGTTTTGCCCTCCTGATTTCCCTCTTACGTATACTCCTACTGCTAAGGAGTCACTCGATCTATCCTGTCTATACCTTACATGTGCTTCCTGGTGGTGAATAATTAAACAACTTACTGGTGGAGGAGGTTCCACAAATATCCCCATGCTCAGTCCTGAACTAGAAGGCATAAGTTTAGAGTGAAAGATATAAAAGATACCTAAGGGACAACTTTTTCACAGAGGTTGGTAAGTGTCTGGAATGAGCTGCCAGAGGAAGTGGTGGAGGCTGGTACAATTGCAACATTTAAAAGGCATTTGAATGGGTTTATGAATAGGAAGGGTTTGGAGGGATATGGGCCGGGTGCTGTCAGGTGGCACTAGATTGGGTTGGGATATCAGGTCGGCATGGACAGGTTGGACCGAAGGGTCTGATTCCATGCTGCACCAACAACACTGGATAACTGTACAGTGTACTGTCTCCAAGCAGAAACTCACTAGGTTTCCTTAGATTGCACCTTCCAAACCAGTGGCCATGACCATCTAAAGAAGGAGAACGACATCGCCTGCAGATTTCCTTCCAAGTCACTTATCATTGGGATTTGGAAATACATCACTACTCATTAGGTCAAAATCCTGGAACTCACTCCCTAACAGCATTGAGTTTCCCTACAAAATACAGACTATCGTTGTGGTTCTGTTCGCCGAGCTGGGAATTTGTGTTGCAGACGTTTCGTCCCCTGTCGAGGTGACATCCTCAGTGCTTGGGAGACTCCTGTGAAGCACTTCTGTGATCTTTCCTCTGGCATTTATAGTGGTTTGTCTCTGCCGCTTCCAGTTGTCAGTTCCAGCTGTCCATTGCAGTGGTCGGTATGTTGGGTCCAGATCGATGTGCTTATTGATTGAATCTGTGGATGAGTGCCGTGCCTCTAGGAATTCCCTGGCTGTTCTGTTTGGCTTGCCCTATAATAGTAGTGTTGTCCCAGTCGAATTCATGTTACTTGCCATCTGCGTGTGTGGCTACTAAGGATAGCTGGTCTTGTCGCTTCGTGGCTAGTTGGTGTTCATGGATGCGGATCGTTATCTGTCTTCCTGTTTGTCCTATGTAGTGTCTTGTGCAGTCCTTGCATTGGATTTTGTACACTACATTGGTTTTGCTCATGCTGGGTATCGGGCCCTTCGTTCTGATGAGTTGTTGTCTGAGAATGGCTGTTGGTTTGTGTGCTGTTATGAGTCCTAGTGGTCGCAGTAGTCTGGCTGTCAGTTCGGAAATGCTCTTGATGTATGGTAGTGTGGCTGGTCCTTTGGGTTGCGGCATGTCCTCGTTCCGTTGTCTATAGCCACAGACTATAATGGCTCAAGGCAGCGGCGTGTCACCACCTTCAAGTACAACTAGGGGCGGTCAATAAATACTGGCTGAGTTAACGACGTCCATGTCCCATGAATGAATGATGATACTTTTTTTAAAAATACCACAATGGGTCAAACAAGTCACGTCAAGATGTAGTCTAAATAACATTCTTCACACAAGAGTCATGCAATCCACCAATTCATTCACTTTTCAAACCTAAATCCAAAAAACAGATCTAGAGACAATCAAAGAAATGTTAAGCCAACCTGGAAATCTCAACCTCAACTTGCAAAGATAGCCTCAAGCAGAATTCCAGAGCGTAGTCTGGCACACTCTAATCACACTGATGATTCCTCTCCTGAAGGATGTAGGAACACAAAGCTGTAGACGAGACAGATCCAATGCAGCCATCAGACCCAGCAAGAAGAAAAGAAGCAGTTTGACAAAAATGACGAGGAAATCCAAGATCTGCTTGCAACAAGGTCAGCTCATCAGTCTTACCTAGCTTGGTCAGTCAGCAGAAAATGACAGCATTCTGCAAAATCTGTGTCATTTAAAGCAAATTAAGAAACATCCAAAATTAATGGTGGATTTTGCTGATGAACTCAACCACACCATTAATGGCATTATAAGAAGGTTCTAAGATGTGCTAACATCTGTCTGTGGACCAGCATATCCAACTAAAAAGCTCAGTAAAACCAATGACAAGGTGTTATATACTGAAACAGCATCACTTTTTGATTGATGGTCAGAATACTTTGTAATATTTTTCAGTTCCAAGTGCAGGAGGAAGGACACTGCAACAAACAGCCTGTCAAGAAAGTGTAAGAAAACCAATTGCTTGAGGGAACTGTGACTGCCATTACCTTAAGGCAGGACTTCATGTATGTCTTTGAGCTGTTGGAGGTATTATCAACCTCAGGCAGCTTCAAGGTCACACAAAAGGCACAAGAACTACTTGCCTGCGAGTTTCTTTTTGCTGATGACAGCACTGTCCTGGTGCACTGTCAGTGAGATATACAATACACTGTACTATACATAACACGTTTCCAAGGCAGCACAATTCCTCAGTTTCTTTGATTTAGTCCGATGTCCGCGAGCCCAAGAAGAATACAGACTTCCAAAGCATCATCATGGGAAATGAGATGAATGCCATCAAGCAACTTACCTATTGTGGATTGTCATTTTGTTTGATGCAACTACAGAAGATGAAGTGGACAATAGGCTTTGAAAGGCTAACAGCATATTTGAGAGACTCTACAAATGAATGTAGAGCAATCAGGGCCACAAAACACAAACCAAATTCAATGTGTACAAGATCATGGTTCTCTCCATCTTTCTGCGTGAGACAAGTTATGGATCCTGCACAGCACTTTGAAGATCCATTGGGAGGACTGCATCACAAATAGCAAAGTTGAAGAAACAGCCAACATTACCAGCGCTGAGGCTATTTTCATGCAAAGTCAATTACGCTGGGTGGGTCACATTGCTGGATGGATAACCTACTCACGATTGTGTTGTATGGAGAACTGATCATTGATAAATGAGGCAGAGTCCCCCCCCCCCAAATCAAACATTCCCAGGTCTCTCTGAAGAAATCCCCATGTAGCACATTGATTGTCACCAGTGGTGACACGCCTTTCACCGCTGCTCCTAAAGATGTTACATCAGGAGTGCTCAGGGCTTTGGGGCTGAGCAAAGATGCAGCATTAAGGAGAAAAAGAGGAAAACAAATCAATCCAATTGCCCCAAGCAGCAACAATGCCTTGATTTGCACCTGGGGAGAGAAAATCTGTCCAGTCAGGGAGTGATCTGACGAGCCATCCTCAGGCTGGAAACTAATAAGTGCAACCTTCTTTAAAAATATTTGTCAGTGAATAAATGCTGAGAGATGTCATAATTTTAAGCAGCATGGGAATTAGTAAACAATGGACACCAACATGAACAAAAATGTCCAGTATCACCTCTTTGCAGAGCATCCATTCTATTTTCATAAAGGCCAGAACAGTAACTCTGCTCATGTGCATCAGAACAAGCACACAACAACACTGAATAGCCAATGGGTCTAATTAAGTTTGCTCTTCAATGAAACAGCAAGTGTTTCACTGAAAGTACTCCTTAAGCACTCTGCCAGACAGCAGTTTCAAACTCAAGCATCATTTCCCAATAACTCGTACAATCTTGATGGATAAGAAAAGATTAGACACAAGAGAGGGTGGCTCAAGGTCAGGAGAGGAAGAGTAACTCATTAGGCATACAATGAAGAGATAGAGAAATTATACACAGTTCAAATCAGGTTACCGAGAAGTGAGGCCTGAGATACTGAGCATGGAAAAATTAAATATGGAACATGATTTAAAATATTCCCTTACAACAGAAAATAAGTTATCTAGAACTTCAACATCAAATTACTAAACAAGGTACATTAAACTTTACAGATACAATTCGGGAATGTCCATCAGATTATAGGAACAAGAATCTTGAGGGGAAAAAAAAAGACCAAATATGCCTCATCTAGTGAAATTTTTCATTTCAAAGTAGTTCATATGGTTCTTCCATCACACCTTAAATCTAGTTACTTATTATCATGAACATTATCAAACATCTTTGGAGCTTCTGTCAGCAAGCTTATGCACACTACGCAGCACACACACAAAATCATTTTGTATACATAAGAGTAACTTTTTAATATTAATTCTATTTATCACTTTTACCTAATCTTTGACAAGTATTTTAAAAACTGAAATATGTTTGGTAATGAACTGCTTACCTGAAGCTCCCCATGCACTGTCCCGCCACTGATCCCCAAGAAATATCCCTTTAGGTCCATCTTTGTTTGGATCATCAGACTCCCAGAACTTCTTCCCAGGTAGAAGCTGCTGCAGATGACAAAGAAAGATTTTCAGAGAAAAACAGAAACAAAACATACATCAAAGTAAAACGAAATAGAAGTTGTTTTTGCTGAAACTCATTGCAAGTCCCAAAGTCTGTTCAAGAGACTGATCATCAGCAGAACCATTGGAAAAATCACCTCCAAGTGCAGTGAACACTAACTGTGTTCCCCCGTCCCACCCCACTCAGAGAATTATCCAGTATTTGCATGCAAAATAGTCTTCCACATCACATTTCCCAAAAATTTCTTCCATGTTGACATTTTTTCCCCAAACCTACTTTTAAAAAAGGCAGCCACAATTTTCCACTGGCCAGCTCATCAAAAATCTCAAAATGAAAATTAAGGACATCACAAATTAATTACCAAATAGAAGATGAGCAATTAATAAGGTGAGAAAAACCAAAGAGATAGAAATGCTTCAAGGCTCATTTTCAAATCTGTGCTGGGATTGCTGATCCAAGACACCATTAAACTCAACTGCCCGGCAACATATTTCCTCTTGGGGGGGGGGGGGGGGGGGGCGCGGGGGGAGAAAAAATTAGACACAGACAAGAAACTTCTACTGGAAAACTGTCTGCATATTTAGTAGGAACAAGATTCATCATTCTTCAGATTCATTAAATGAAATATTGGAGAATGGCCATTGGGTTTGATGGACAGAATGCCTACTTCTGCACCTACATCTTATAGTGGAGGTGAATAGCCTGCAGCGGTCCAGATATGACACTAAATAAACACAAAGCAACTTTGTTCAGTAATTGGACAAAAGGTGCTGGGAGCAAGACAAAAAACCATTTAAATCTAACATATGGCCAAACAGAAGGCAGACAAGTGAGCATCCCGAGCCAATGGACAGATACAGAAGAACAGGAACTTCTTAAAAAGCACAGTGACTTTTTACAAACCTGCCCCCATCCTTCCCACCAAACAGATAGTAATTCGTGCAAGTCTGTGGATGTTAATTTATGAAAAAAAGTCAATGGCTTTTACTTTTTATTAAACAAAAATCCCAACAAATCACGGTTGTGATGACAATACTTTACTGGTCTCCTTTTTAAAAAGCTTTTCAACAATAAATAACATAGCTGATGATTACAGAAAATCAAAAAAACAGAAAAAGAAAAAAAGTCATTAAAATCTTCAATAAGTCAAGAAATGCATTCAAATGCAATGTAAAATTAAAATTTTGCTAACGAAAGATCAACTTAATGCTTCAGCCAGATGAATCCATACAGGCTGCAATCAGCTCAAAGCTCAAGGATAACTAGTGACTGTTACATTTTCTACTGTACACATCAATGCTCTAAATACTGTGATTAATGTTTTACTTTGTATGGCATATCCATAATTTGGAATCTAGTGTGTATTCATGAATTGTTCAGAGATCAGAAGTAAGATTACCCTCCTGTGGCATAAAATTACACATTTTTAAAAAGAAACACTCCATCCAAATGTGGAAATGCACCAAGAAAAATCACATTTTCTATTGCTTGCTTTACAAGTAGGCCATGAAAATAAACTGTGTATTTAAACATATTGAAGGTTATGATTATTAAACTCCAAAAACTTTCTAGGGATTGATGTACGCATCTTGTAGAGAAAATGCTCCCCAAGCACCCTAAATCTCATTTCGTTTTGTATCATGCTTTACTTAAAATACCAAAGCAATGCATAATTTAATACTTAAAAATAAGACATATTTGCACACCTGCACTGGCTACCACAAAAAATGCTTTCAATCAAAGTTTGGAAGGACAAATGCCATTCCAAAATGAACAAGAGTCCTTAGCAATTAAGTGTGCAAAACTACCACTGCATTTCAAAAAGGCCTGAACAATCACTCTATTGTTAATCTCAACGTCTTGAAGAATGGACATTCTACAAAATAATACAACAATGAGGTAATAGAAACAGAAGTGCAAGACACTTGCTCAATAATGGCTCTTTCCTCCAAAATCCAAGGTGAATCAGACATTCCTAACAATACACACGATCAGAAGATATAACAGCAGAATTGAGCCATTCAGTCCATCCAGACTGCTCCGCCATTCAATCATGGCTTGTACATTTCTCAAACCTGTTCTCCTACCTTCCCCTGTAACCCTTGATCCCCTTATTAATTAAGATCTATGTTATGGTTCTGTTTGCCGAGCTGGAATTTGTGTTGCAAACATTTCATCCCCAGTCTCAGTGACATCCTCAGTACTTGGGAGCCTCCAGTGAAGCGCTTCTGTGATGTTTCCTCCGGCATTTATAGTGGTTTGTCTCTATCGCTTCCCGTTGTCAGTTCCACTGTCGGCTGCAGTGGCCGGTATATTGGGTCCAGGTTGATGCGTTTGTTGATAAGGCATGGCACTCATCCACAGATTCTAGGAATTCCCTGACTGTTCTCTGTTTGGCTTGCTCTATAATAGTAATGTTGTCCCAGTCGAATTCGTGTTGCTTGTCATCTGCGTGTGTGGCTACTAAGGATAGCTGGTCGTGTCGTTTCGTGACACCAACGAGCCACGAAACGACGCGACCAGCTATCCTCAGTAGCCACACACGCAGACGAGGAACAACATGAATTCGACTGGGACAACACTACTATTATAGGGCAAGCCAAACAGAGAAAAGCCAGGGAATTTCTAGAGGCATGGCACTCATCCACAGATTCTATCAACAAACACATCGACCTGGACCCAATATACCAGCCACTGCAGCGGACAGCTGGAACTGACAACCGGAAGCGGCAGAGACAAACCACTATAAATGCCGGAGGAAACATCACAGAAGCGCTTCACAGGAGGGTCCCAAGCACGTCACCTAGACAGGGGACGAAACGTTTGCAACACAAATTCCCAGTTCGGCGAACAGAACCACAACAACGAGCACCCGAGCTACAAACCTTCTCCCAAACTTTGAATTAAGATCTATCTACCTCTGTCTTAAAGACACACTCAGTGACTTGGCCTCCACAAGTCTCTGCAGCAATGGGCTCCAATGATTAACCACCCTCTGGCTGAAGAAATTCCACATCTCAGTTCTGAATGATCACCCCTTCTCTCTCTGAGGCCTTGTCCTCATGTCCTCATTGCTCCTGAGTGGAACCATATTACAGAGGAACCTCTATTATCTGAACGACACAGATGGGCAGTATTTCAATCAGTTAATTGAATTCCAGATAATCGAATGCCAGGTAACATAGCTTAGCCGAGCATTGGCATCTTGTGAGCTTACTGCATAATGGAGGTTTCTCTGTATATACATGAACTAGAGCCAGGCCTCTGAGTATCCCACATCTTCACTCAGATCCTCCCACCCCAGCCCATCTCTCATCCTTTCAAACTCCATCGAGTTCAGATCCAGACTTCTCAACTGCTCCTCATATGACAAGCCCTCAATCCACAGGATCATTTCTGTAAAGCCCTTTAGACCCTGCGCCCCCCCCCCTTCCAATACCAGTACATTCTTCCTTTGGCCCCAAAACTGCTCACAATATTCCAAGTGCAGTCTGACCAGAGCTTTGTACTGCTGAGGTTGCAGAGCTCTGCTCCTGTATTCCAGCCTTCTTGAAATGAACACTTACACTGCAATTGCCTTCCTAACTGCCAAATGAAACTGCATGTTAACCTTAAGAGAATCCTGAACTAGAATTCCCAAGTCCCTTTGTGGTTCAGATTTCTGACAATTTGCCCCATGTAGAAAATAGTCTACGCCTGTATTCTTCCTACCAAAGCATAACATTACTCCTTTCCACCTTTTAATCGATCAGCCACTTCTTTGCCCACTCCCCTAGCTTGTCCAATTCCTTTTGTTTCCTCAACACTATCTGTCCTTCCATCTACCCTTGTGCCATCTGCAAACTTAGCAACAATGTCCCAAGTTCCTTTGCCCAGATTGTTAATGTACAACATAAATAGTTGTGGTCATAACATGGACCCCTGTGAACTCCACTAGTCACCTACTGCCATCCTGAAAAAGATCCCTTCATCCCTATTTTCTGTCTGCTGCCAGTCCATGCCAGTACCTTGTCACAAACACCAGAGGCTCCTATCTTGTCTAGCAACCTCCTACGTGACACCATGTCACGATCCTTTGGAAATTCAAGGAGATTATACCCACTAGCCCTCCTTTGTCAAATGTGCTCATTATCTCCTCAAAGAATTCTAACAGATGTGCTGCCTGACCTGCTGTGCTTTTCCAGCAACACATTTTTAAGCTCTGATCCCCAGCATCTGCAGTCCTCACTTTCTCCTATGGTCTCACCTTGGCCAAGCTATACCAATTCAGCCCTATTTTACCATGCACTTCCAAGTATTACACAAACTCATCCTTTACACTGGATTCTAAAATCTTAGCAATGACAGAGGCCAAGTTAACTGGCCTATAGTTCAGTCCTCTGCCTCCGTCCTTAAACAGTGGTGTTGGATTAGCCATTTTCAGTAATTTGGGATCTTCCCTTACTCTAGTGACTCCTTAAAGATGGCTCTACAATGCCTCTATAACCTCGTTTCTAACTCTGGGATGTAGCCCATCTAGTCTGGGTAACTTGTCCATCTTCACATCTTTGAGCTTCCTCAGCACTTTCTCCACTACATTCACCTCTGCCCCCAGACTCGCGAGGTTCTGGCAAGCTGTTAATGTCTTCCACTGTGCAAACTCATGCAAAGGACCTATTCCATTTCTCCACCGTTTTTTTGATCCTCATCTTTACTTTCCAGTTTCATTTTCTAGCAGTTCAATGTCCAGTCTTGCTTCTCTATTACCTTTTAGATATTTAAAAATCTTCTTTTTATGTTACTAGCTAGCTTACTTTCATATTTCATCTACTCCAACCTTGCTGCTTTTTTTTAAAAACGTTATCCCCTACTAGCCTTTAAAGGCATCCCAATCCTCTAGCTTTCCCACCAACCTTCACCACATTGTATATTTTTTCTTTTTGCTTTTATGCTGTCCCTAACATTCCTTATCAGCCATGGTTGCCTCATCCTCCCCTTAGTAGGTTAATACACTGCAAAGAACAAGTCAAATTCCTCAACTTCTAAATGAATTTTAAATGTTCCCAAGCAGCATTCTCTACTTCAGAATTATAAAAATCAGCTTTCGCCACCATATCACTGCCGTAACTACAAGACATGCAAAGTCACTTGTCTCAAATTGCAAAGAACAAGGAGCGTCAGAGGCTGAGGGGTGACCGTTGAGAGATTTACAAAATTATGAGGGGCATGGATAGGATAAATAGACAAGGATTTTGCTCTGGGGTGTGGGAGTCCAGAACTAGAGGACATAGATTTAAGGTGAGAGAGGCTTTTTAAAAAAGGGACCTAAGAGGCAACTTTTTCACACAGAGGGTGGTATGTGTATAGAATAAGCTTCCAGAGGAAGTGGAGGAGGCTGATCTAACTACAACATTTAAAAGGCATCTGGATGGGTATATGATTAGGAAGGATTTAGAGTGATATGGGCCAAGTGCTGGCAAATGGGATTAGATTAGGTCAGGATATCTGGTCTCGATGAGTTGGACCAAAGGGTCTGTTTCCATGCTGCACATCTCTATGCCTCTAAGTGTAATATCTTAATGACAACCAGCCAAAAAAGCAGTAAAATGCTTCTATTTGATGCAAACACTGGAGGGAGGAGAGTCTATAGAAGCTAAGAAAAGGCTGTTTCCTCAATAATAAAATCTATTTATATAACTGTGCAAACAGCTACTGAAAACATAAACAGGCATCTTAAATCAATTCACCTGTGGCATCACATTTCAGTAAAAAGGGTTCCAACAATTAGACACAAGTACGACATTGGTATTGTACACATTTTGAATCCTTCATGCACAAAGCAACTCCAAACAGCATATTCCATTAAAGTTATTAGAAACGTATCCACCAACCAACAATTCCTCAATATTGGTTTTGAACATTGCTGTTTTCTTCAGCAAAATCCCAAACAAGATCAGAGATCAGAAGGCTACCCCCAGCACCAGACATGAACAAAAAGGTCCTTTGGTTTTGACGAGACCACTCATCATACCTCCTCTTCATTTATGCTTTGATACAGTCTAATGGTTACTGGAAGTAGTGTACCTTTCTACATTCTTTCAACAATATTTCATACGAACAACAGTGAAAACAAACTACTGCACTGAGTATCATCTCATATCCAGCAGGAATCACTGCAAATCACTCAAACAGAAAGCCCGACTGATATCCCCTTTCCTAGCTCAGGAATGCCAGGAGCAACTGCAGCACCACTTTCCCACGTTATAATGGCAGAAAACTGGTGAATCATTGGAATTCGCTACGTCAGTGTCTGTACATACCATAGCTAAAGTATATTTAAGATCGAGATTGATTATTTTTTCTATACTAACAGAACATAAAAGCATCAGAACAGGGCAGCAAGACGGAGAGGAGCTAGAACAGTGCAATCTTCTGAATGACAGAGCAGACATGTGAGTGAGATGGCCAATTCCTGCCCCAGTTTTTTTATGAGAGAAGAAATCGCCTCATCTTAGCTGTATAGCTAGTCACACTGTGAAGAGTGGCTTCAGTACGAGAAGAAACATGAACATACAAAATTGTAGCAGGAGTAGGCCATTAAGCTCCTAAAGGCTGCTACACCATTCAATAAGATCATGGTTGAACTGACTGTAACATCACATCAACATTTGCGTCTACCCCAAAAATCTTTCAATCCTGTGCTGACCAAGAATCGATTCAATATTCAAACATTCTACACCCACCACTTTTGAAAGAAGAGTGTTCCAAAGATTCACAACCCTGAGAGAAAAGAATTTCACCTCCTCTGCTTTCAGGTGATAACCCCTTATTTTTAAACAGTGACTACCAGGTCTAGATTTTCCCACAAAAGGAAACATTGTCTCCACATCTACTATGGCCACCTCTAGGATCTTGTACATTTCCATCTGGTTGCATCTTACTCTTCTAAATAACAGCGGCTTAAGACTATTATGTTCAAACCTTCCTCAGAAGCCAACCCATTCATTCCAGTCCTCAATCAAATAAACTCACCTCCAACACATTTATAGCCTCTCAAATAATAAAGATACTAATATATTAATATTGCTCAGGTATTCCATACACAGCCTCATTAATGGCTACAGCAGCATAACCTCTACTTCTGGATTCCATTCTCCTTGTGGTAAATGATAACATTCTGTTAGGTTTCATAATTAATTGCTATACCTGGTTAACCTTTTGTAACTCATGCACAAGGACAGCGAGATCCTTCTGCATCTCAGATCTCTGCAGTCTACAATTCAGATTACACTTCCTGCTACTTCATTAAATGGCAGAAGAGGCAGGAGGGGCTGAATGTCCTATTCCTAATTTGAATGTACTGTACCATCTAAACAGTTTTTGGTATTGTTCCCCGAAAGCAAGAAATGGCACTTATCACACAATACTTTCATATTCTTGAAAACAAATAAGCACTTCACAGCTTATCAGCTTATTTCATTTAAGCAAACACAGTTGTTCAGCAGGCCATTTACAATTATAGTGGCTGCACAATTAATAATGAAAAAGAGTAACCAGTCAATTTATTCTGGGGGGTTTGGCTGAGGGATGAACGTTAGCCAAGACATTGGAAAACCCACACCCACTCCCTCACTTTGTCCATTCATTTCACCTGAATAAATTTACTTCAGACAAAGTAATACCCTTGCAATGCAGGCCTAGAATGAAAGCTTGATTTTGGAAGTAGAATCAGAATCCACAACCATCTCACCCAAACGGTTAGAGTTTGAGCTACTTTAATAATGTGAATTTGAATTTGAATTCTTGGGTCTCAGTGGCTGTGGGGTATAAATCCAGCGAAAACTGGTTACACAGGTCTGTTGTTGGATAATTAAAAAAAACACTTAACAGAAAGGTGGACCTCAGAATGAAAGTAAAATATGAAATCAGGCAGTATGAATCAATGTGCAGACCAGTACATGCACTGTAAACACAAACATTCAGAAGAGATAGATTCACAATTGGATTTGACTTGGACAATGAGGTGCTACAGCTTGAGACAAACAGCTGCTTCTGAAAATTCTTTCCAAAACACTGATGTCTTTCTTGGATGCCTTCGAAGAACGCCTGAAGGCCAATGAAGCAAATGACTATGCTGCAAGTACCAAAACATCACGGTCATTTAATTTCACGAGGCTGTGTTAGTTTCGTAAAGAATTAAACTGAGCTATGTCTTGAAAAAGTGAAATTCCAACTATTAGAGGAATTAAAAACGGATGGAGATGGCAGCGTTTAATGGTGAGTGACTGGACTCTTGAGCATACTTTTATGAAAATACAAGCGAAGAAGGAAAATGCGTATAAAGCAGGAAAATTCTCTTTCGATTTTAATTTATTGGCATCCATCAAATAACATACACAAATTGTGGCTCCTGTTATAAAAGTTCAGACCACTACCACAGTAACAGCAGCAACCAAGATATCGATAACTATCCCTGCCTTAAAATGACTGCAACAAGTTTGTACAGTTGTTGTAATTTTACAGTGCGATTATTTAAACACACATCTGAAAACCTGAACTACTTTATTTGCTGAAATGCTCAAATACAACTTGCAATGTTGTGAAAGCTTTGGAATTAGTCACAATAGCACGATCGTGAAAGAGCAGAGTATTCTTCTCATTCAAATATCCCGTGAAGTACAAGCACTGATCCGGTTTGGGAATTAAACAGGTGTGGCATTAGGAATTAAAACAACTTTTAGCAAGGATCACATTAGACTACATGGGACACATCTGACCCAGTTAAGTGCCAAATGATTGGGTCAACTGTGCAGCAACAGCAGACCATTATAAATATATCCATCTCCTCATTAGGTGTGCTGTCCTGCTCTTTGCTACTTCTACTGCTAATTGGGTGATCAGCTAAAGAGCTCCCAAAGGTTCCAGTTCGTATTCAAAACAGTGGCCATTAACTTTAAATCAAATGACGACTAATCAGGAGATAATGGGGCACAAGAATACAAAACTACTAAAAAGAAAATCTGGTACATGCTGAAGAGTATCACTACAGCAATTAAAGCTCACAATTAGTTAACTAAAACTTGAAAATCTGAAAAGCCATAGCAAGCACCAGAATGCCTGCCACTGTGCTGCAGCATTCCACCATGCAAAGAATTTTCCATTTTCCCCAACTCCAGTTGTTAGCTTTGCTTCCTCTACAGGATTAATGATTCTAACATGTTACAACAAATACCTCATTTTAGAATTTTGTATCTAAACTTAATCCTTTACTGATCTATGAAATATATATGAGCACGCTTTTTTTTTATCAAGTCAAAAGGCACCATGCTGGTTTCAAACTGGTACTCTATCAATATAACTTCTCTTGATACAATAACTTTAACAAAATACATGTCCCAAGAAATGCTATCAAACAAACTGCCATACAAGCCTGCCAAGTGACCAAAGGTTTGGCCAGAGGCATTTAAGCAGTGTTTTAATTGAGGGGAGTACTGGGCCTGAGTAGCTCACGAAGGGAGTTCCAAAGCTGAAAGCCAAACCTGCAGAAGGCAGAATGAAGAAAGTCAAGGCCAGATGGCTAGGAATCCAATGATCTGAAGTTGGAGGGGATATAAGGCTGGGAGACATTTGAAAGCTTGGTGGTGGTTTGGTGGGAGAGGGAATCAAAAAAATTGTCAGATCAGAATCCGGATCAGGTCAGTAAGAACAATGGTCCAGTTAGACCTGGTACAAGTTAGTGTAGGAACAATAGAAATTAGAATAATATCTAGTTTATAAAGGATGTAAGGTGAGACACAGTCCAGGAAAACACTGAAATAGTTGAATTTAAAGCTAACAGAAGCATGAATGACTGTTTCAGCAGGAGCAGAATGAGGCAAACGGGTGCCTTGACATTAGTGGAAGGAGATGGCTTTGGTCATGGAAGGAACTAAGATTGGATAGATTTAGATTAGACTTACCAAGATTATAGATTAGACTTACAGTGTGGAAACAGGCCCTTCGGCCCAACAAGTCCACACCGACCCGCCGAAGCGAAACCCACCCATACCCCTACATTACCCCTTACCTAACACTACGGGCAATTTAGCATGGCCAATTCACCTGACCCGCACATCTTTGGACTGTGGGAGGAAACCGGAGCACCCGGAGGAAACCCACGCAGACACGGGGAGAACGTGCAAACTCCACACAGTCAATCGCCTGAGTCGGGAATTGAACCCGGGTCTTCAGGCGCTGTGAGGCAGCAGTGCTAACCACTGTGCCACCGTGCCGCCCAGGTCATGAACAAACTTAAATAAAAATGAATTCTTGAAAATACTCAGATTTGGCAACATGTGTGCAACAAGAATCAAAAGTTAATTATCAACCTGGGAATGAGTAAACATTGCTTCTTTCTTCCAGAACACACAAGACTTGAGTTAATCCAGCAGGATGTTTAAGATCTGCAGCATTCTGCTTTCAGTCTGTTTCAATCTTAGACAGTGACCTGAAACGTGATGCGAGTTTGCAGCAGGGACCAATGGCAACAGCCTCAGTGTTCCCAACATGACCAGAGAGAAATTTCTGTTCAGGACATCAGACGATTGATGGGACAAATCCAACAGAGGAGGAATAAAAGAGAAGTGCCTGTGCTTTACAGCCAGGTGTCACTCAGCATACACGCAAAACACGACACTGGTTCTCTGGATGAAGAGGCCCATGCACTGTAGAGTTGAAAAGTAGGACATATGCACCTTTCTAGCAGAATTGCTAACAGGAATAAATCAGCTGAGTTGAGGTGTTTCTCCTGCACACCAGCCAAGACATATTGTAGCTTCTTGACTGTGATTAGCCAGCTCAGTACAAGGACAGAGGCTTCTTTTATCTATATGGTCACATGAACATGATAGGAATCACTGGCGAGTTTCAACAAGCCAAATTATGGATCACTTCAAAATCAAAAAAATAGTGTAGCCTTTCTTGATACTTCGGTGCAAAGGGTGGCAGAGGCAGATTAAAGATTCAACAACCATGTCAAACGACACAAATATGCCAGTTTCTTTCAGTTGACAGCGAAAAATAATGATTCTCTTTAACCATAAAAATTGAGAGAAATTAATTTCACAGTAATTTGGCTATATTAGCTATAGCAACAGAAAAGTCAAAGAATGTAATAAAGTCATAAAATACAAGCTGATCCATGTCTCTAACTTACTAAGAAGCTTAAAATCAAGCAGAAAATTGCTCCTTACAGTTATTCTGAAGAATAACAGTTCCCTGAGAAGTAGTGAGCATTACAAAGATGAAACATCATTAAGGCACATCACACAATCAGCCAGCATTTTAAACCAAGCCCCAGTGTCAACTTCCAGCACAACTCACCTCTCCCATACTCCTTCCTTCTAATGCCAGTGCTTGAAAGTCATGGTTGAGTTCATCCATCGACCGTACCTGAAGAAAAATAAAACCATATAATGAACGCAAGAGGTAAAACACCAAACTGTATAAGATATTGTCTAAGTAAATTTTAAAAAGTAATAGATTGCCATCTACATGTAAAATCAATATAGTTACTAGATTAAAAGCACATTCAGAACAGGGAATCAAAATCCTCATTTTCACTAGATTTAAAAATTAAATGCACTGGAAAAATGCACTCTTTCAGGGATGGAGGATTTCAGTTAATCTCCTAAAGCTACAACTGGACATTTGGGAAAGTCGTCAGTTCAGAACCTGCAGGGTGCAGGATTCTATGTCCTGAGACTAGAGACAGATAACCAATTTATTGTTAGGCCACTGTCACTCTGAAATGAGTGCAGTCATACCACACCTTGTGCTTCTGATTTAATATTCCCTCTTCAGGAGTGGTGTGGCCCCTGCTTAGTTCCCCCACAGATCACCCTGAGTGCAAAAAGTCAACAACACAGATCAAGCATAGATTACTTATTGTGGAGTTGATCACTCAGATCGCCTTTACGAGCAAATAAATGCATCAAGGCAGAAATAATTTATTTGGTTTCATCAAACATTGCTGGATGTGCAATTGTCAATCAAAATTTTTTTTTTAAACAATACCATGAATTCATACCTCAAATTACATATGACACAAACACAACGGCCGAGATAATAACAATTAGGATTTAAGCTACTGGACGAAAGTGAAACAGACAAGGCTGATGCTGATTTACCAATTATATACTTGCACTAAAAGGAAAAACTAGCATGTATGCAAACCTTTTGACCTCAGGACAACTGAAAGTGCATTGCAGTCAAAGAAGTATTAGATAGATGTAATGTAGAAAACATGGCACACAGCAAATTCTCACAAATAACAACAATTAATCAAATAATCCTTTAAACATTGTTCGGAGACACCAGTGGTCATCTTTGAAATAGTACCATAGAATCATAAATATCCACCAGAGATGGCAGGAAGAATCTTATTTTAATCATCATCACAGCACCTTACACAGTCCACCATTTTCTCAGTACTGAAATAGGGAGGGCCAGCCGAAAATTTATGCTCAAACCTCTGGAGTGAGATTTAATCTAGAACTTTGAATAAGAGATAAGAATACTGTCAGCAGGCCATGGATGAAGTACTGTGAGCAACACTGTTGTGCCAACACTGTGCGCCACAGGGATAGCCATTGTGTGATTCTCAAATGTGGGTCCTGAACATTTGCAACGCATGCAAGTAGGATCTTAATAGAAACTGGAGATATTTCTGAAGCATCATCCATAAAAGTAATTTATCGACATGTCAGACATCTACAGAAATGAGCTTCAATGAGTGAAATGGGATCTCCTCACCCATGGCTGTTGCTAAATCAAAAGCAGCTTACAACATCTATGTAAAGTGAACTATTTGAAAAGAAAAACATAAAATGAAAGGCCTGTATGAGAGACCATAAAAACCACATTCGCCAGAATCAGGTGTGACACGTAATCGGAATACAGCCAGAAAGGCTATCCTTGCTATACGGGTGCACAAGACTTAAAGTTCAACAGATGGCAGTAAATGGAACGTACTTAAGAGTTAAGCCAGGCCTGCCAATTCAGGAACGATATTACAACAAAGTCCCATAACAAAGCATCAATGTGGAGATGAAAAAGCCAGTAGTAATAGCAGTCTCAAAGTTGGAGGTTTGAGTGTTTTCTTTTGCCATTTGCAAAGTGAACCATTTATTCTATGATCAGGAGAATTTACAGTGAAAATGCTAGCTTGACTGGAGATCAATAATTTTACTGGAGTTAAGATTTAATTCAAGGAAGGTGGCCAGCTGAAAATACACTGACTTATTCTCCTTAAATGCACCATCTCTATCACAGTTCAAGTGGTGGAGGCTGGTACAATTGTAACATTTAAGAGGCATTTGGATGGGTATATGAATAGGAAGGGTTTGGAGGGATATGGACCGGGTGCTGGCAGGTGGGACTAGATTGGGTTGGGATATCTGGTCGGCATGGATGGGTTGGACCGAAGGGTCTGTTTCGATGCTGTACATCTGTGACTCAATCCATTTTTCAGCTTGGGCATTTTGTAATATGCTCTGCATTAATGGTTTTTCTTAAACTGGCTGCTTATCGCATATAATCAGTAATCTCGCTGATATTTAGAGAACATTACTGTGTCCAAATTGGGTGCTACATTCCTTCACAGCAGGGAGTTCAAAAATCGATAATGTGTCTATGGCTGTTCCGATGCTGCCAAGGACATTGTCCAAGTTATTCCTCTCTGAATGCACCATTTGTATCATGTTTTACGATTCTATACCCTTCCTCGTTACTCTTTACATCATTTTTTCCTCCAGTTCTTGACTGTTTCTCTCAGCATCTTCCCACTGTCGTTACATTTGAAATCTCACGATGGTCAGCTCAAGTTATAGGAATAACTGCTAACTGATCAGAAATTTTCAGCAGGTGTACCTGTTGACTGAGGTGGAATATGCAGGAAAATTTCAGGTTTAAAAGCTGGTTTATTCTGATCTGGCTAACTATAGTCATGATATATGCAATTTAGTATTTGTCAACTTACTTTAAGGGTAAGATTCACATTTTGTGAATGCTTGAGTGAAGAATGAACAATATGATGTTTCCCTATGACTGAGCAGCCTGCCAATATTCATTGATTGATGTAAAGATTGGTTTCCAAAGAATCATGCTCATTTTAAGTAATCAGTCATGAAGGAAGTTGATTTAAAGGGACAAGAATGGATAGGGCTAAGAGTCTGATTTTCTACTTCCCTTATTTCATCAATAAAATATGTTAGATACATAAACGGATATTTAAATTAATTGCGTTGGGAACAAAAATACTCGCATGAAAATTAAGCTCACGTGAACCCACTGGGCGGCATGGTGGCTCAGTGGTTAGCATGGTTGCCTCACAGCACCAGGGACCTGGGGTTGATTCCAGCTCTGGGAGACTGTCTGTGTGGCTGTTGCCACATTCTCCCAATGTCTGTGTGGGTTTTCTCTCATAATCCAAAGATGTGGGGGTTAGGTGAATTTTCAGGGATGTGTAGGTTAGGTGCATTAGTCAGGGGTAAATATAGAGTAAGAGGGTAGGGGAATGGGTCTGGGTGGGTTACTTTTCGGAGGGTTGGTGTGGACTTGTTGGGTCGAAGGGCCAGTTTCCACATTTTGGAACCACAGAATCCCCACACTATAACCAGCCACTACATTTGAAGGGCCAATCCTAGAAATCCTTAAAGTAAAAAAAATTAATACAAACTTATGCCTGCAGAAGCATATTTCCTTGATTCCAAGGTGTCTGAACACCGATCTAATAATCACTTTACTGCTGACCTCCCTTCACTCTGTCGGTGTGAGCAGTTTCTGCTCAATCACCACTTCTGTTGCCCATCTTACTCTGACCCGAATTCCAGAAGAAGTCGAGCACAGCAGCTTGTCTTTGTTGTTAGAACTTTATAGCCTTCACATTTAGTATAAACTTAAGGAATCTGGGGCAATATTTTGAACAGACTGTGATTTTGTCAGACATTTGTACTTATTTTGGATGTAACTTGCAAAATGGCACAGATGGGGGGGTTCAGCAAAGTTTATTAATGATACAAAGTTGGGAAGAAAGCAAACTTGAGGGGAATGGAAAAAGGCTGCAAAGCAATATAGACTAGCTGTGAGATTGGGGAAGATGATACGAGAAGGAGTACAACATGAGGGAAATGTAAAATTGTACATTTTGGTAAGAAGATTAGAAAAGCAGAATCTTTTTAGAAGTGAAAGATGGAATAAACATTGGCAAACATTATGCATTTATTGCAACTGGTTTGGATGTATTGTTCAGGAAGTTTTATTGCAATTAGGTCAGGATTTTTGAGAAGTGTGCAATTTTAGTCTCCTTATCCAAGAATGGTCATATACAGAAGAACCTCAATTATCTAGCATTCAATTATCCAAATATTGGATTATCTGGCAAGATCGCAAGCCCCAATGCTTGGCTAAATAACATCACGCATTCGATTATCAGGAATTTGATTAACTGAATGAAATACTTCTCGCCCGTGTCCTTTGGATAAGTGAGGTTCCTCTGTATATGGTGCAACAAAGATTCAGTAGATTGATTTCTTGAATGACAGCACTGTCCAATGAAGAGAGAGAGAGAGAGAGAGAGGAGTAGAGTGGGTGTATGTTCTCTTAAATTTGGAATAAATTGGTGCTGAAGCTGGAGTGCCTTGAACTAGATGGAGACAAAGAAAACTTTCTTCACTCAAAGGATTACAAATTGTTGGAATTTTGCAGAAGGTTTTACATACTCAGTTGATGAGTATATTTTTGGGCAGTCAGAGAATAAAGGGAAATGAGGACAAAGGAGGTAAATGGATTGGAGGTTGAGGGCTTGCTTACTAAAAGGCTGAGCAACCTACTCCTCGACTGTTTCTTACATTCCTAAAAGCACTATTTTATCTTGAACAGATTGTGCTAGTAATGGAGGGGGCCTGCAACTTTCTGAAAATACAGACAGGTTGTGGGCTGCTGTTGAGATTGAAAATGCTCTGCAGAGTTCACTGCGGGCACATGGTGCCCCTTATTTTAAGGCATATCTGTCTCTTTCCCCTCATCCCCAAAAGCCGCCTTCGTGCCCGGATTTTTATAACTTCCCTTCCCTCTGTTCTTATTCTCCTGTAACCAATTTCACTTCTTCGCTATCAGTCTTAGTTTTCTAGATTTCTCATATCATCTTTTGCATTTCATCATTTTCATTAAATCACTCTGTCCTTATTACAAGCCTCTCCTTTTGTTAATTTCCTCCCGCACCCCTAATAAGCTTGGTTTCAGAACTGATCCATTGTCCAAGTTCAAATGGTCATCAAGTTGAAACAATTTTTTTCTGGCTACAAATATTTTCTGCTCTTACCATTATTTTCTCTATTTAAAAAAAAGCTGGGTAAGCCAAGTTGCATTTCCAATTTTGAAAAAAGGAACAACGTGACAAGATATGCCTGGGAATACTGATCAAGGCCAATGACTAAAAGTGACAGAAAAGCAATCAGTTTGTTACAATGTGTTTTGGATTACATACTCTGCAGTACTATTAATGTTTCCACAAACATCATGAATGAAGCCTCTTGCAAATATAAATGCCTTCAGGAAAGTTGGAATCAGATTTAAATTTCAGACTTCCAGACATCAGAGACACAAATATTTCTCCCAGAAACACAGAACTAGCATGGGGGTGTAAAAAGGGAAAGGAGCGAACGCGCAAGGAAAAATGCGAAGGCAGGAGGATCAGAATGGGCCTAATGGATCAATTAAATATTTTTTGTTATGATCACAGAATCCTTAAAACGTGGAAAGAAGCCAGTTGGTCTGTCAAATCTACACCAAGCCTCAGTCAAGCATCCCACCCAGATCTATATGTCAATCATATCACCATAATCCCTCATTTACCACAGCTAATCCAACTAGCCTAGAGGCAACTAGTACACTACAGACAATCTACTATGGTCAATCCACCTAACCTGCATGTTTAGTCTGTGGAAGGAAACCTGAGCACCTGGCTTAAACCGACAGACATGGGGAGAACGTGCAAACTCCACACAGACAGACACCAAACGCTGGAATGGAACATGGGTCTTTAGTGCTGCGAAGCAACAGTGCTAATTACTAAGCTGTCTCACCATGATTCAATATTTGTTTCCCATTGAATTTGATTAAATTGAGCAGTCTGCTGTCCCCAAGAGGAGATACATGTTCCTTACAACTTTTCAGGCTTAGGAGCTACAGTAACTAAACGTTTTAGAGAAAACTTTATTAGTATATTCATATGGTCTAATACATGAAACAGATAGTTTCTTCAGAGTTTAACCATGACCATACACTAGTAACTTTCAAGCTTTAGCTAAGCGAAAGACAGACATTAACTTCTGCACTGCAGCCTCATGTTATGACAGTTCTTAGACCAAATATATCCACAAGACATTATGTAACTGCAAGATTTTCATGTGATCTCAATATTCAGAGAGCCCTTGACACATTGCCAAACATAGGAAAAGCAAAGTGACAAGGTTTCATTTTAGCAGCGTACTAGACAATGAAGTGCTTTCCATTAAGAAAATCAAGACTACTCAATATAAAGACAACTGAAAACAGCCACTGGCCTTTTGACAAGAGTCTGAAATTATTTTGCATAAAAGGAAATACATGTTAACTGACAGAGCAATAACATTTCAGCAACATACTAGGGCAAAACACTTAATCTAGGAGTACCCAGTGCAGATGCAATACCCAGGGGTGAAGTACCATTGTGCAGTGAGCTCTAATATTGTGTACTAAGGTATTTCTGGCTTGAGAAGCCAGCTATTTCGGCCTCCATTGTATTCGGGTCAGAGTTCCCCAGATTAAAACCCCAAAATTCCCTAACTGCACTGTGGGTCTACCTACAGCATATAAGACTGCAGCAGTTCAAGGGGCAGCTCATTACCACCTTCACAAGAGCAACTTGGAATGGGCAATAAATTCGGGCTCAACCTGCGATGCCTACATCCCAACAGTGATTATTAAAAAAGGTCACACCTTTACCCATTCGCTTTCAACTGCTATGTTAACCTCAAGTCTTAATGTCTGGAGAGGGTAATTCAATAATGATTCCAATTTTCAATTGCATCCATAACTCCTTTGAAGCAGCAGCCAGTGCCTGTAAACAGCAACACTGCAAGAGGTTGTAGGAGCATAGAAAATCTACACGATACACACTGCAGCAACTAGCCATGCTTACTTTGGAAATGTGCATTATTCCGTGTGCACAGAACTGAGGTAAGCAGCGTAGATTCCAGTTAAGTTGAAAAATAATAGAAAATTGAGAAGTAAAGATTGGCGGGAGACAGAGGGGCCAAAGCTCATAAACACCACTACAGCACAGATGGGACAAATAAATTCAACGCACTGCAAACTTGAAGAACGCTATGGAAACCTCCACCCCAGTGACCTGTGCTGCCCGAGAACACAAAAGTGTTAATGCCAAATAATTTCCAAATTGTCCCCCACCCAAGTCAAACATAAAACAACAATTGTTCCAGATAGGAGGCGGCCATACAACCCATCTTGTCTGCACTGGCTCTCCAAGCATTATCTTAGTGTTAACATTGAATAAATTTAATAAATATTTTTTCAAAAATGAAGAGAAATGTAGTGAGATAGAAATGAACCTAGAATTGATTAACATTGCTCATTAAACCCAGAAAGCAATTAAAACTCAAATAGAAATATTATTAGAAGCATGGGGTCAAATAGTCAACAAAACTGGATACGTTGGTGGGATGCAAAGAAGGAAATAAATGATCAAGTCGGGATTTGGTACAATTGGGAAGGTAGCAAGTTCATCTGATGACGATGCCAAATAAATACAGCAGAATAGAAATTTTGTTTAAAAAAGTCTTTCCATAAACCGGTTCCATTCTAGCAATCAAGTTGCATTAGGTAACTCGCATTGTAAACAGATACAAAATGAGAACCTGAATTAGCAGGAATAGGAAGAAACAAACACAACTCTATTACCTGAGAATGGCCCTACAGTTTCTAAATATGTGACTGAATTAATTATTCACAGTCTTCATACAACAGATTGGCAAATGCTCACTTTATGAAGCATGGTGAATGTAAAACATCCCACTCAAGTCATTTCAAAGTAGACAGAAATTGTGCAAGGAACTTTCACTTTCTCAACTTGAGAATAGTAATACCAAAAGGAACACCCAGTGATTTATGGCTTCACCTCAGTTCACACCAACTCTCGATGTTAAACATTTATTTTGAAATGGTGGATCACTAAAGCTTAAAAGAAATGGTATTTCATGACAGGTTACGTTCCAGTGAATACAGGATCAAAACACAATCACATCCATGTTTTAGCCAGGACACATGCAGGTTCTTCTGCATTTCTGCTCAAAAACTACTAGCATGATAATTGTCTTCAGTAGCACAGGTAGTGCAAACTCAGTTTAAAAAATTACTTTTAGGACCAGTTACGTGGAAGTCTTTCCTTCAACTCTTACATCATTATCTTAATTACCTTCTCACTTAGATCACTATGATCACACTCCGTATGCCCACGGATTAACAGTAATTAAAGGGATTTTAGTCAGAAGTATACATTTCAGCCAGGAACCCAACAATCCTGTACAGCGCCACCTTTGCTCACACACATTATCTCACCATTATCTCACTGTCACCATCAACTGCACCAGTTAAGATTTCAAAGTGAAAATTTAGCTCTCAAAATGAGTGCAAACAGCACGAAGTCCTGGTGAAATAGTTCCTATTGCAAGCGCCCTTTAACAAAAATTAGATTTCATTCAACTCAAGTGACTTGTGATTCTACAGCAAGATACTGACTTCAAACAAGACACAGACAACCACTGTTACTGTATATAGCATGCATATATCATCAATCACTAAGACTGTAAGTAGGCATTTGGCCCCTCCAGCCCTCTTCACCATTTAATAAGGCAATGGGTAATCTGATCTTGGCCTCAACCCAACATTTCTCCAAGTCTTCCAAAACTTAATGATTTTAATGTCAATACAGAAGCCAACAGTAGAAGAGAGTGGTCAGAGCACCAGAATAACCAAGGTATAGATGCAAGTCAACTCATTATCACTTCTTGCACTATTTCATTGTCACCTTTAAACAACTGCATGGGCAGGTTCTTGGGTCTCCTCCAAGGCTCCTATCTGGTCAATCAGCTGTCATGCACAGTAACAGTAATGGAGCACCTAATTATAGAGTCATAGAGATGTACAGCATGTAAACAGACCCTTCGGTCCAACCCGTCCATGCCGACCAGATATCCCAACCCAATCTAGTCCCACCTGCCAGCACCCTGCCCATATCCCTCCAAACCCTTTCTATTCATATACCCATCCAAATGCCTTTTAAATGTTGCAATTGTACCAGCCTCCACCACATCCTCTGGCAGCTCATTCCATACATGTACCACCCTCTGCATGAAAAAGTTGCCCCTTAGGTCTCTTTTATATCTTTCCCCTCTCACCCTAAACTTATGCCCTCTAGTTCTGGATTCCCCAACCCCAGTGGAGTCCAGAGGATCAGCCACAACCAACTCATTTGGTAAAGTTCATACTACATAAACTAGATTATTGGGCTGCAGCCCAATGGAGTCCTTGAAAAGGCTTAAAGGATGCACCAAAAAAAAGTCAAAGAATGTGCAGAAAGAAAAATAATTGTGTCAGGGCCATCAGCAGTTGAGATGCCTCATCAATGAACGGATATGGTTTAATAGATGTGAACCAGAGCCAGGATATTTATGACACAGGCTGAAATATGGAGTGAAAAGACAAGACAGTCAGCAACAATCCTTATAGTTTCAATGCAGCACAATGATGCAATAAATTCCAGCTCTTCTTATCTAAAATGATTTCTGATGACGAGTCACCAGACTCAGCCGCTAATTTGGCTTTATTTTCCCCATAGATGCAGCCACATCTGCCAATTTTCTGCAGCAATTTCTATATTGTGATATTTTTTGATGCAAGACTCTTGGAGAAGGTAGGTGAGGGCAGTTTCGACACTGAATCATTGCCTTCTGAACAGTGCTCAGCATCATAGAAAGTGGGAGAAAGAACTAGGGACCATGACTACTTCTGCATCTAATTTCCCTGCTGACATGAGTACAGTAATCAAATAAATTCCCATGTTTCATCATTTTTCCACTTCTCGTTTCCAGCTGACTTGTGTTCAGTCTTCCCTGCCTGCAGTGCCCCCAGCATTACTCACTGCTAGATCTTTAGGAATTACAACTGAGCCTTATCCCATTTTTATACATCATATGCATTTTTTACACAATGCAGGATCATGGCACAAAGGATTTTCAAATTGGAGAGATAATTGTACACAATATTGTTAGTCAGGCAGAGTGTAAAGACAGAATCACTGTCTCAGAAGGAGAAAAGTTGGAGGACAGCCCTTAAGTTCTATCCCATTGTATAGTCAATTTTCATACAGAACAGGGTTGTGGAAATGTTATTGCATGGTTGAAAACTCTCAAAGGCAGTAAAGAGCGAGTATCCTGCAGTGAAGTTTGTCTAGTACTGCCACGCTTAGCTACTATTTATTAAAGTCTGAACCCACATGTTCATGGATTTTATATGTCAAGTTATTAATTCAATACATTTTGGTGTTCAGAGTTAGCATTCATGTACAAATGAGTACATGACGAAAACAATCCTCTTCATCCAAATATAAGCAAGGACAAACCCATCAAATAATGGCGTGCAACAGGACAAAGATTCCTAAGCTTGCAGGGTGAACTCCCACGGCTCATGGGCAAGGGTCTCATGATCAGAAGTTGAATGTTATATGTACCCAGTGTGGTACAGGAAACTATAGGATCATAGCACAGATTATGGAACAAAATGAGGAGTTTTCACAAGCAAATATCGCCATCTTTCACTATTGGTTGTTCAGAAACTTGTGCAAGTTCAGTGATGTTGTGTTCTCTCTATGGTGAAGACTGCAAACGCTAAAGGGCATAAATTGAAAATAGGTGAGAATGGAGTAGGTTGGGAACAGAATTTAGGCAACAGTTGTCAGGGAAAGCTACTTCAAATAGATTGTTTCCAGAATAACTGGAGAGAAGGGAAGTACCAGACAGGTAAGGCTGATCCTTGCAAAAGAAACATCCTTGTCTGATTCACAGCCTTTTCCTGTTCCTGACATCGTTACGTTCTCAAAATTGAGAAAACCTGATAGCATTGTTTGGTAAACCAGTTCTCAATTTCCATCAATCATTCAAATGTTCAATAAGAATTTTACAATTTCCAATGTGAAAAAGAGTTTTTTAAAAAAATGTAGTTCAAGCTTTTTACAATACACTGACAACTCAACAATTGTTATTTTCTTACCTAGCACACTTTGAACTATAGCTTTTGTGAATTCCCTAGAGACCAATATTATGGAACCCCTGTAAGGTGGATCAAACTCACTCAGCACACCAACTCAAAGCGAGTGCTTATGTTCTATGTATACAGATTCTCTGTTCAACTTACTCCATCTTTCAATTTTCAAGTGTGAAGATCCAAATCAAAAACATCCACATGGATTTCATACTTGATATAATTCCTATTCTAGAATGAAAATTGTTTATGTCACATTAATCATTGAAGAGTCACAGAAGCTTCTTCATGATATCACAGCACATGCTAACTGCTTTCACAGCACCTTAAAGCTATAACCTTACCTGGGTTTCATGAATGGTTGTGGAGTATACCACTAGTAATCTGTTACATAACTAGAAATATAACTGTCTCTGCAATAAAGCACAATACATTTTCATGTTTTGGAGCAAACCTTGTTATCCAGGTTCACTTTTCCCTTCATTCAATTTCCAGAAGTTGAAGGCTGCAACATGGTCAATGGGGTGAGCAAAGAGCAAACAAATCAGACACACTCATCCTACTATCTTAGACATTAATGTGCTAGTCCTTTAACTCCATCAACTTATGTTGTAACCACAGAAATTCTACGTCCATGTTATAATACAACTTAATGCTGTGTTTAATTTGTACACGTCAAATTTCAGCTGCTATTGGTATTCTAATTTCACTTTCTTTTTATTATTGCAACACCAGTCTTAAGACATTTTCATTAAAACTTTCAGGATCAGTAGACAAACAGGGAAATGAACAAATATAAAAAGTACAAAGAGCAACAAATAGCCTTGCCCTTGTGGGTTGGCTTGCCAGGCTTCACCTCGTAACAACTGACTCAAAAACTCCCAGCAGTCTGCTTATTGCTGTCCAAGGAGCTTGTCAAAACAGACAGAGAAAGGCTTGGAATAGAATGACTGCCACCTAACAGTAGACTTGAGAACAATCTGGAACACTGAGCAGTTTTGGTTCCCTCATTTAAGGAAAGAAATCATTTCATTAGAGCCCGTACAGAAAAGATTCACTTGGATGATCCCTGATATGGAAGGATTGCCTTATGAGCAAATGCTAAATAGGACGCTACTCAATGGAAATTCGACGGGCAAGAGGTGATCTCACTGAATCATATAGGAGTCTTGAGAGGCTCAACAGGTTAAATATTGAGGATGTTTCTCTCTTGGGAGTGTCTAGGACCAGATGGCACAGTCTCAATATAAAACGGCACCAATTTAAGACTAAGATGAGGAGGAATTGATTGTCTCAGAGGATCAAGTCTGTCTAGAATTCTTTACCATAGACATCAACGGGGCCAGAGCCCTTTGCACATTTAAGGCTGAGGTAGATTCTTGATCAGCATGAGAATCAAGGGTTATGGGGAAAGAGCAAAAAGGTGGATGTGATTAGCCATGATCCTACTGAATGGCAAAGCAAGCTTGAGGGGCCGAACTGCCTACTCTGTTACTATTTCTTATGGTCTTATACCAAGCTCTGACTGAATAATAAGCAGCATCATGTAAATCAGTACCACATGGCTTCCCAAGTCTTGCTCCCTAAATGCATTTTGCATTAAATGGGCATTATGGAATACTGGCATCTCTGACTACCTATATTATTTACAAGGCAAAAGCAATAATGCAGCAGATATCCCACTGAGGGTTTTGTAATTGGACTTTTTGTGGGTGGGTATTCTTCTCACTGAATTTGAACATTGCCAGAAAATGTTACATTCACTGCAGAGATGTGCAGCAACAAAAGGAAAAAGATAAATGAACATACATATGCGTATGCCAGGCCATCAGGGGATTTTTTTGACCATACATTTGAGAAACCAAACTTGAATAGAGATACAAACATCATATGGATCACATGGATACTGTCTTAACTGAAACCTGCTGTAGCCTGGTTAAGTTTAGCCTGTTGTGTCCATAACACGTTTGCAATCAGATTTGATTAGAATGCGAAGGATATAAAGTAGAATTTGAATGCAAAGATTAGATATAAAGTTAAAGAATAGGATTTTAAAACTCTTTTCCTAAGGAATTAGGATAATAGTACATATTTTGTACATGTCTATTTTGCAAGGCTTGTAGTGTATATATTATCAACCTTTTTCAAGTGTGCAATGCTTTTACTGATGTCATTCAGTATCACCTCAGAAATTCTGAGCATAGACACCATCTGGCATCACCCTGGGGCCATAAGTACAACTATCACAAAATGGCATCGCAAGAAATGTAAGGAGTTAATGGAGGCCTGTTGGGGGTGGTGCCTTATGGTTTTAATGACAACTTGTAGTTTTACTTAATTTTTGCAAGTTTAAAATGTTGTGTGTAAATAAACGTAATCTGTTGCATAAAACATATTTCTGTTTGACGCAATTCTTGAAAATTCTTTTTTCACAGGCTTAATGTGTGAATTATACCCAAAAACCTAGCTTTAGTCCCCATTGGTGGATTTAAATGAATGAGAAACAAATGGCTTTTAAGCCTCTTTTGAGATTATGGGCATCTTATAATAAATTACTTATTTTCTCCTGAAGCTTGGCAGCTAAAGGTAAATTCCTCATGAACAATGATTAATTTGAAGTTTGCTATCAGATAATATTCAGTTACAAAAGCTATCCCCCCAATTAAACCATTTAACATTCAGCAACTCTCCAGTTTCACAATGTTGATTTTTGCAATCAAGCCCTAAGAGCAAAAACTCATTAAAGATTTCTCCATCCTGATTTCAAAATCTTTTCCAATTCAGTAAAGAACGAAAAGCCCTTTCCAAGGGTTTTCAGAGAATTTGTGACATTTCAAAATTTTTTAAACAGAAAGGATCCTTTCAACACATTTTGGTTTACATTATAAAACTGTTGCAAACCTGCAAATGTTACACTGCCAACACTTCTGTGCCATTTCACTTTTGTTTATACTGGGTAAGATCTTGTTCCACTGTAGTCAGCAGTAAAGTGACTGGGATAAAGTTCTGAAGCTTCAAAATGAAAACAAAGAGAATGGAATAGACTGACTAACAGCCAAGAAATAGGTTGCAGTTCTAGGAGTACGTAACTTTACATAACAATAGACAGTACACAAAAAAGTTAGCCCACCTTTTGCTCACCATGGTACAAACTGATCTATTATCACGAGCATGGTCTATTTTCAAAACAGAGTTCAAGCCTTCAGTAGCTATGAAGCCTAAATGTTACTAGATTAACGTTGTAACTATGGCCCTGCCATCACACCATAACAGCGACACCAGGTAACACAGCCACACTTCTGGAAGCTCAAGTTTATTGCTATAATTATTTTGATCCAATTGCAAACCCCCCCCCCCCAAATTTTCCATGAAATTCTTATGTTCATCTTGCTAGCATAACAGCAAAAATAATCAGCACTCTACCACAAGACTCACGGATCAGCACTGTCACAGTAAGAACAAAGATGATGCAGGACTGCATCAATCCAATGTTCTATTAATCATCACACAACTCTCCACTGTAGATGGAAACAAGTGAGTTGCACCAACTGACTTCAGGATTTTTAGTGCTTCAGGCAGGATATCGAGCACACTAGAGCTCCACAAACAAAGTACTGACTACCTGTGAGACTTGTCCGTTCACACTTCCTTTTAGAAACACCACATAAACTCAGAGCACGCTTAACGTGTGCACAAGCATGCTGGTAACTGCACATAGTATAAAGGTGCTTTCTATTTCCTTATGCTGAGGTCTCAACTAGAGCGAACTGGGGTGGCTGGTCAGTCGCGGCATCCCTGTAGTAGAGACTCCCAGGTATCCTTGAGGCAGTGGTGGCTGCTCCTGGCTGTGGTAGGCCCAGAACCAGAGACTCCTGGTCATCGGTGAGGTGGCTGCAGCAGCAGTACCCAGGACTCCCAGCTGCTGGATGAGTGTGGGTTCAACATGGAACCTGGCATTGACGAGGTTGGACCTGTGCTGACACCTGAAGAGTTGCTGGTGGCCCTGGCAAGATGGTGGTGATGCAGGTGTCATTGGTGACCTGGCTCAGAATTCATGGAGGCAGTGGCAGAACGAACATATAACTGAAAGTAAATATTTATATTCTCTTTATTCATAAACTATTCAAAATGGCGCCTGATTGTGGCAACAGTTGAAGCCAATCACTGCATTTTACTGTTACTATTCACCGTAAAATGGAAGCGACAATAAATCATTCAATGCTAAATTCTAAGGCTAGCCAGAATACTTTTTCAGCCATCTTTAGTGTCCATTAAAAATACTGGGTTCACAAGCAGGTGGTGCATCCAATCAAAACAAATGGAGGAGAGGCAGACAGAAACCATGCTCTTACTACCAGAAAAACGCTCAACCAGCAACCTGCATGCCATAGGTTTTACAGTTCATATACATCTGAAAGTGAAGCTCATCTCATCCTGAACTGAGAAATATATACATTATTCAAATTATACAACACTTAATCGCTATTTTTCTCCATTTGTATTCTCAACAATCAACCATGCTTAAACTTAAATCTTTCTCACAACCATCAATCAATTTAATATGTAAACCTCTACTTGCACTCTCCAGGCTTTTAAACCCCAAACTTCAAGACATTTTAATGGCTGCTTTCTGAGTTACTTTAATTAATTTTTTTAATTTCCTGCAACAGGACCTTTGGCCTTACATTATTATTTATAAATCTAAGATAAAAGTCAATGTAACACCAGAGTTAAAAAGTTTTAAGAGTTAAATTATTCTATGGTCATAATTTCTATTAAGTTACCTCATTATTTTCTTATGGTAACTTTTACTCTGTTCCATAGTTTGGGCCAGAGGTGTCCAAAGTAGCTCTTACAGTTATGTCACCAGTATCAAGTTGAGAAGCTTCTCAAGGTGCAGATACAGAGCAGGAAACCTAAGTCATCCAAATGCTCTAGTACTTATAACCCAGCTTTTGGGAGGACAAAATCTACAATGGTGGATTGTTTGTCTGAAGACATCACTGGATATGCAGAATGAGTGCTGCTTTCGCATTTCTCCTTCACAGATTATGAACACCCTCCTTCACAGCACTCTGCAATGCAGTTTTGTTGCAAAAACTGAAGCTGCATGTTAAAACACTGGAGAACTGGATTTATGCTTCCACTGAACAGCCTATCCCATCATGGAACTACCTAGGCCACGTGGATCAAAAAGAAGCCAAGCTCAATTCCTGATCTCACCAGATAACCTCACAACGCCGATGACAGTGAAATGCGCAAGAAACTGATTGGGATCCCCCAATTTTCCTCAATACCGAGTGATCCAATTCTGCTGATGGAAAGGGTTGAAATGGAGGAGGGACAAGCTAAGAATTAGCTGTGATGCTTCCACAGTGGCACAAGCTAATCCATATCACTTGCTAGCCTCATGTGAAGAATGGCCAGCTATGGAGACATCCTGGAAGGCTGCTATACAAAAAACAAAAGCACACAAACCTTGATATTACAGACAGATTGCTATCAATAAGTTAAATTAGAACAGACTGGACATTTGTAGCAGATGAACGTAAAAGTTTTTCTTTTCAGAAACAAAGGACAAAGAATTACTCTGAATGCTTGAATAAAATCCATCAAATCAACCTGAGAACCTGACACAATGAATTTGAATAAAATTAGTACAAACTTCAGCTCATGAACATTTCCAATCTTATCAGTTTATAATAGAAATAAAAAACAACATTCTTAGCCAACCTGAATTCAGTTCTACTAGTGTTTCAAATTATCTATGGCGAAGTATCTGATTCAACACTCATCAGATTTCCAATGGTATCCTACTTGACAGTCAGGATCATTACAGAAGCAAACATTAGCACAGAAACATCAATCCATCCAAAAACATTTGCTCCACAGAAGATCTGACTTAGATCCAGGAAAGCATTACAACTTGCTTGAGATCTTTTCCTACAATTCTGGAAAGAAGGAATCATATTTCGAAAGAGCAATCCAATTTCATGAAATGGATTACAACTATTCTACAAGTGATCCTAATGTAAAAAATGACCAATTGCAATAAGAGCATTTTATCTGCCAATTACTGTAACTTTTTATATATTTGTCTTTGTTGCCAGGAGTACAGGTTTGAACCATTTCCCTGGAGTATCTGAAGCTGAGAAGTGACTTTGTAGAGGTTTATAAAATCATGAGGGGAATGGATAGTGTGAATAGCTAAGATCTTTTGCTGAAGTGGATGGGCGAGTTCAAAACTAGAGGGCAGAGGTTTAAGGTGAGAGGGGAAAGATTTAAATGGGATATAAAGGGGCAACGCTTTCAGAGAGTGATGCCTGCATGGAATGAGCTGCCAGAGGAAGAGGTGGAGCAGGTACGATTACAACATTATAAGACATCTGGATGGGTACATGAATAGGAAGAGTTTAAAGGGATATGAGACAAACGCAGATGTGAATAGATCACTGCAGGATATCTGGTCGGCGCTGTCAAGTCGGACCAAAGGGTCTGTTTCCGTGCTGTATAACTCGTATACTGTATAAGCACTCAAATAAATTTAGAATTTGCACAACCAAAAAAGTGAAAGTTAGCAGCAGTCATAAACAACTTAATGGTGAGTCACACCTAGAGTACTATGTACAATTTTGTTCCCTGGATTTAAGTAAGGGTGTACTGGTACTGGAGGTGTTTAAGAGGAGATTCATTAGGCTGACTTCTGGAAGGAAGAGGTTGAGTTATCAGGAATTAAGCAGCAGAGTCACCCTTTATTTATTAGAATTTAAAAGATGAAGGGGTGATCTCATTGAGCAGATATCCTGGAAGCGGTTGACAGGGTAGATATTGAGATGATGTTTTCAATAGTAGAGCATTTTCAAACAAGGGGACATAATTATGATTAAGAGGACGTTAGTTTAAAATGGAGCACTTTCTCAGTTTTCCTCTACCCCAAAGGGTTGAACAGGCTAGATTACTGAAAGTTTTTGAAAAGGAGGTAAATAGATTTTTGAAATCAAGGAGTTCATGGCTATGAGGAACAAGCATAAGAGTGGAATTGAGACCTAGAGCAGGTCAGCCGTGATCTTAGAGGAACAGTGCTGGTTTGAAGGGAAAAATGTCCAAACTCTGCTCCTATTCTTATTTCCATAAACTTTGTCTGTCTTTGTTGAACCACACCACAATTACTAGTTTGACGCGAGCATTTCCACACAAGTGCAGCATAATGAAGATGAATATTTTTACAAGTAGCTAGTCACTGGCATACCAAAGTCATTCTTCCCTCAAGTCAAATCCCCAGTGTTGTCCAAACATGTAATTGTGCATGGATTAGTGGTGCTGGAAGAGCACAACAGTTCAGGCAGCATCCGAGGAGCAGTAAAATTGACATTTTGGACAAAAGCCCTTCATCAGGAATAAAGGCAGAGAGCCTGAAGGGTGAAGAGATCTCTCCGCGCTTCAGGCTCTCTGCCTTTATTCCTGATGAAGGGCTTTTGTCCAAAACGTTGATTTTACTGCTCCTCGGATGCTGCCTGAACTGTTGTGCTCTTCCAGCACCACTAATCCAGAATCTGGTTTCCAGCATCTGCAGTCATTGTTTTTACCTATGTAATTGTGCATGGTCTGTTATCAAAGTCAAATGCCCCATTATGCCCCTGTGCAAATCTATATGGTGTAGACATGCTCTAATCACAGATATTAAGCACCACAGATGATTCAAGAATTGGACACCACCCATTGTCTCCGTCTGTATACACGCGTACAGTGGTAACTGGACAACAAACAGCAGCAACATGACCATAGTCAATTTTACATTTTCTCCTTCCTCTCATGAGAGTAGAGGCCAACTGCGGAGACCCTGCCATCAGATCAAGAATTGAACTGAGTGTCTTGCTCGTGTACACTTAAGTTTTCATTGCCTTTGTCAACTAAACCTTTCGAGAACTAAAGCTTGGGTCTTGTCAACGAACAGCAGGATACCCACTCCACTTTTGTTCAATTCTTAACGAGGTGGTTACCTCAGGGGAATTAATAAATGCTGAGAAGCATTTTCAGCTCCCAATGTTGACGAAATAAAAGGTGACAAAGCAAAGCTGAAAGATCCAAGCTGAAGACTGCTGATACTATTAGCAAAATTCTACCTGTCAAATGGTGGGTATTTTTCTAGGGTTCTCCAGTAGCCAGCACCACAATGATGAACACAATGTAATCTGATAAATCTGTATTAGTAGCCTTGGTGACACATTTACCAAACAGCTCATCGAAAGATTCATTCAGTGCCAACAGATATTTTTGGGAAACTTTTAACATCAATACAAACAGACAAAAGAAATAACGACCATCAAAATGCATCATATCTTTCACAAGTTCACAATGTGATTAGAAAGAGTCCAAGTTTGTAATCAGGTATCTCATTGATGAATGCACCGCTGATTGAAAGAACTCAATCAAGTTAGCCTTGATTTGAATTACTTGCAAATGGAATTAAAACAAATATTAAAGCTACAATAGGTTTCAAACACCAGAAACAGTGATTTTAAACTCTAAACGAGATAGATTAATCTATTATAGCAAATGCCATAAAATTGTGACTATTATTGATGTATAGCTAAAGAACCATCAGGACTTCCTTGGTGGTACAGTTGATAATGCTGGAAACAATGCTACGAACAGACCTCACTGAATCTGGTTTATAGACAATAGGTGCAGGAGTAGGCCATTCTGCCCTTCAAGCCAGCACTACCATTCATTATGATCATGGTTGATCATCCTCAATCAGTATCCTGATCCTGCCTTATCTCCATAACCTTTGATTCCACTGTCCTTAAGAGCTCTATCCAACTCTTTCTTGAAAATATCCAGAGACTTGGCCTCCACAGCCTTCTGGGCAGAGCATTCCATACACCCACCACTCTCTGGGTGAAGACATTTCTTCTCAACTCTGTTCTAAGAGGCCTACGCCTTATTTTTAAACTGTGTCCTCTGGTTCGGGACTCACCCATCAGCGGAAACATGCTTCCTGCCTCCAGAGTGTCCAATCCTTTCATAATCTTATATGTCTCAATCAGATCCCCTCTCAGTCTTCTAAACTCAAGCATATACAAGCCCAGTCGCTCCAATCTTTCAGCGTAAGATAGTCCCGCCATTCCGGGAATTGACCTCATGAACTTACGCTGCACTCTCTCAATAGCCAGAATGTCTTTCCTCAAATCTGGAGACCAAAACTATGCAAAATATTCCAGGTGCAGTCTCACCAAGGCCCTGTACAGCTGCAGAAGGACCTCTTTGCTTCTATACTCAATTCCTCTTGTTATGAAGGCCAGCATGCCATTAGCTTTCTTCTGGACCTGCATGCTTGCCTTCATTGACTGATGTACAAGAACACCTAGATCTCATTGTACTGCCCCTTTACCTAACTTGACTCCATTTAGATAGTAATCTGCCTTCTGTTCTTGCCACCAAAGTGGATAACCACGTATTTATCCACATTAAACTGCATCTACCATGCATCTGTCCACTCACTTAGCCTGTCCAGGTCACCCTGTATTCTCCTAACATTTCACCCTACCACCCAGCTTTAGTTTTGGAGTGCAGTAGACAAGGCTCTCCAAACCTTTTAATTGATTGAGGAGTCAAAATTCTGGAGTTCCATCACAATGACACAGTTGGTATCAAATGCAGCAACTCCAGGAGGTTATCACCAACTTTTCAAGGGCAACTAGGGACAGGTGACAATGGAAGTTGAGGCTTGCTTACAGGAGTGAACCATGATGCAAAATCAAAGACAATATTAAGTATAAAGCCCCAAACCAATCCCTGATGGTCTAATGGTTAGGATTCGGCGCTTTAACCGCCACAGCCCGGGTTCGATTCCCAGTCAGGGAACGGGTGCATTTGATTATGGGGCGACACAGTGGCTCAGTGGTTAGCACTGCTGCCTCACAGCACCAAGGTCCCAGGTTTGATTCCAGCCTCAGGAGACTGTCTGTGTGGAGTTTTCACATTCTCCCTGTGTCTGCGTGGGTTTCCTCCGGGTGCTCCATTTTCCTCCCACAGTCCAATGATGTGCAGGTTAGGTGAATTGGCCATGTTAAATTGCCCACAATATTAGGTGCATTCGTCAAGGGAAATGGGTCTGGGTGGGTTACTCTTCGGAGGGTCGGTGTGGACTGGTTGGACTGAAGGGCCTGTTTCCACACTGTAGGGAATTTAACCTAAAATTTGAGTATCTTGGGATTTCATTTCTATCGAAGGTACAACATAAAAGTAAGTTTCAGCTACTTAAAAAAAAAATGTTGGCCCAACAAGTGGCGTCCGCATCCCATGAGTGATTATTATCCACTCCATGGTGAAATTTACTCAGAGATTCGGATAACAGCATTATATTTATCTCAATTTTCCCACAACCCTTTCCTTTTATTTCGAGAAGAATTACTTGTAGACATTCACTGTATGGAACTAACCAAAGGGATAGACCATCTGGGAGGAAGTACCAGAGGTACACTAATGATACTTACTTAATATATCACATCGAGGAGCAACACAACCATTCAAACGGAAGGCAAGGAGAAACTTAGCCAAAATAAAAACAAATTTCCAGAGGCCTATTAAATGCTGTCCAACCATAAATGAGTGATTTCCTTCATTAACATTAGATCTGTTTTATCTGGCTCTGATCCTACTGCTGCTTCAAGACTTCACAGCACCCAAGACATTACATTCAACCAGGAATAATACTCCAGCTCAAAGTCTACAAGTAGCACCAAACTTCTCAACATTTGTACTCTAAATGAAAAACTACTAAAATCTTTAAATTAGTTGCCATATTGTTCGTGTATACAGAGAAAGATTTGACCATTGCTTTGGTATTGGTATGGATGAATTAACAAACAGGAGCATTTCAAGCCCAAGATTTGATTCCAAATACAACATGTCTGCCACCTGCGTGGAATAGGAAAAGCCCACATTTGCAATATTTTTGCAATTTGGTGGAACTTCTTATTACTATTTCACTTCAGATATTTATTGTCGCTATTTTCCTTTGATGTAACCAGCAACAAGAACAAAATGAAATGTGAAAAACAAACAGGAAGTCAGATTCCTTGTTTTTCTCAGTGAAATAAATAATCATGAAGGAAATATTCTGGGGGGGGAGGGGGCGGAACTTGTATACAAGTTAAACAACTCTTAGCTAATTAGAAATCATTTTTATCCCATATCATATATGATAACCCATATCAGAAAAACTAATCAAAGATTCTCCCTTTATCTCAAATAAGCACATTGACTATATTAAATTAAGCTTACTTCACAAGTCCCATAGGAAAAAAACTATATATTTGAAAAACAATTTAAAATATTATCCACTTTATTTTTTAAAAATGCACTTTTTTCCATTGCTTAAAATGATCTATTTGAAGATAAAGCCTTACTAACATTTACTAATTAAGCCCATAAAGACCATATAATCCTTCTTTTAAAAAAAAAGACCAATACTTGATGTTCAAACACAAAAACTCTATTTGCATGCAGAATGACACAACAAATCTAAATTGTTACATTCTACAATCCTTCTTTCAACTTTGTTGAATATCTCAATCATCAAATTGACTTTTCCTGTTCAATAAACTTAGAGTACATAATGTATAAACTCCTGCCTGTTCCTCTGAAGGTTCAGATTTCCAATGAAATGCTATACCTAATGGGTAATCTCCAATACCTCAGATATTGCAGTGGACCAGAGCAAACTTTGTTCAATAGTTTAAAACAGAGTTTCCGGCAATGACCAGGGAACAGGAATCAAGCTGCTTTTACTTTCCTAACTTATGAGAATGAAGCTCAACTAAAAAACATTAACTAGGTCTCAGATGAGATTAGACAGCATGTCAAGAATTGAAGCTCTCAACCCTCCTGCTAAAAGTGAACAAGATGCCAGAAAGTTAAATATGTAATGTTCTACATTCATGCATATTGTCTGACTGGGCAAAGAATCCTAGTAGCAATTCACCAGCTCCCTTCAAGACACCAGGAAACGACAACTCCTAAGGAAATGAAGTATGCAGAAGACAACTTAATGTTTCCTTTCGACACAGAAACTGCTATCATTATTGAGATTAAACATGTCCAACACATGGTTGATATTGCTGAACAGATCACTGAGATTAAAAGCACTGAACAATAAATCACAGGCTTCGTAGAACACACAAGTACCTAAATGTCCAGTGACTGCTGCAGCCAGATACAAATGAGCATAATTCATATATCAGCATATGTAAGGGTCACTGATAACCAGTTGGAAGACAAGAGAACTAAAAAGGGGACCCAGGTAGTTAGCAGTATATCCAGCAACACAAGGCATCACTGGCGAGTCCAATCGTATCGCCAACTGACGCAACTGCAAGCATTTTCTGCAGAAGTTATTAGATATTAATTAGCAGCAAGAATCTGAACACTTTTCCTTTCTTTCACCCAGGGATGCTCAACATAACTAAATTAAGTGCATAACAAGGGATTTAACCTAGAAAACTCCACATTGAAAGCAAATGAAGGACCAAAAGAAAATGCACGTGCAAGGATTCAGACAGGGAGAGAGGCCAAAGCAAAGACCATGGCCAAGTTCAGGGAGCTTTCCTGCAGTGTATAGGGAAGGACAAGTAAGATTCTGAGGAAAAGATTACAAGTAAAATACATCCAAGCTGAGAAACTGCTACAGTGGGGTAACATTGCAAACACTGTACCAGGAATTGGTCATTTAACTGCTGTGTCATGCAAGGAGGTAACAGCTGATCTGCACTCATATCTATGCAAAATACTTTTGAAAAGTCGTTACAACAGTGCCATATACTACAATAACCTGATCTAAAAGAGTCACCATTTCTATCCAAAGGAAATACTACATTAAAGACTGCAGTTTATTCATTTCAGATTCAGTCTCCAAGTTGTCTCAGTGATATTTAATTTTTACAGCTCTTTTCTCCAGTATCAACCTTCTGCAATCTTGCGGATCAACTGATCAGTTGCGAAATGATTCCCAATTCAATACAAACTTTCCCTTGGTTTATATGGTGTTCTTAGTTACTTTGTCAAATTCGTTCCTTATATATTCTGCTTGGAGAGCTCCCTGGAAAACAAATGTAGAAATTGATTGCAAAACACTTTGTGCTAGAGAATGCTTGAGAAAGCATTAAAGTAATGAGTTTTAATCCTGGTTCTCTTAAACATCACCAATGCCTGCCCATGAGTAAGCAGATAAGGGAAAGAAAAATTTATTTGCACAGAAGGCTGTTCAAGATGGAATATTTTGAAACAGGAAGTGGTTAAGGCAGAACCCATTGTATCCTTTGCGACAAAATAAATATTCGAAGCTAAGGAAAACACAGCACTATGGAATGGACAGCAAGACTCCTTGGGATTAGTCCATGCATTGCTCCAGCAAACAGCAGATACAGACAATAAGTCTAAAGGTCTCCCACAGCGTTGTGCTGGAACACACAATGATCCACTAAAGAAAATCTGAGTTCCAACCCTGAAACAAGCATATTCAGTGAGTAGCAGTTTATTCTTCAGGTTAATTTTACTTTCAGTCTGACGTTTAACAATTTTTTTTTAAATACAGCTGTCAGAACAAAAATAATTGATTTAGTTCGGTCTCTTGTTGGTTAATTCTGGTCAAAGAATAAGGCTATATTTCTAACATGCATCACAAGATTTTCTTTTCTTTAATTTGTTCCTACAAACTTAATGACACAATTTTCCCATCCACAGTCTTCTAGACAGTGACAATTGGCACTCCCAAAACCACGGCATTCTCTGCAGTAACAGCACTGCTCCTATCTTGATGAGTATTACGGAATTCCAAGGCACTAATTACTTTTTAACCAAATAATTGACAAATATATTTCTGAAGGCATTAAAATACAATAGGCAAGTGAGATTTCATATCCTATAGGACATGAGAAAACAAGCAGGCTTGTTGCAAATTTGATGCTTTAAAGGTCTATTCTTGTTTCATCACCAATCAGTTTTGTGATCATCAAGTTGGATGTGTAATCTAGTTGTAGATACTAATCTCTATTGCTTTCAGCAAGAAAGACAATGTTAGTTTCAGCTTTAGTGTCTCAAAATTTTGCTTTCACAGATTTGAAGAATTTTTCATGTGCTATTATTCATTTAAAGTGCAGGACATTTTCAACATTTTTAACTTTGCAAAAGAAAAATTTTTTAAAAGGCAAAACGTGACGTGACATGACGACTTTTTCAAATGAAGATGGCACCAGTGAGTAGCTGCACCAGCTAACTGCTGGGTTAATCCTGGGCCTAAGAGATGGCTACTGTCAACAAAAGATACACCACAGACACACAGCTTCAGTGCCACTAAATTGAGATGGGGGTGTGGATATGGAAAACTGATTAAAATTCCCACTGCTATTAAGCAGTATGTAATGTCTGAAGCAAATTCACTGCAAGAATGCAATGTGAAAGCCAACTCATGTTCAAGCTCCTACGGTTCAACAGTTTCCCAAAATGTAACCAAGGATGGGAAAGAAAGCTACTCAAAAAATTAATAGAGGAGAAAATAAATCTGTACCTCAAAAAATTATGTGCATACCCCAAACTAAAATGACAGAAATGTGCAAAAGTGTTTATAATAAGGTTGACAGAAATAGAAGAGTAAAAATTGCATGTGAAACAAAACTGAAGCAACAGATGACCAGTTTAAAAAAAACAAAAATAACTTATTCTGTCAGCGTTTTAAGGCAATCTATGCATACGTATTTTAAATCTCAGCTGCTTCCCACACCTCCATTCTCTAGCACAAAAACGCTAACACACTGAACCTTTGACAATGCTGATAAACATATCCTCAAAAATATTCAGTGATATCCATTCCATCTGGTGCTTTTCACGAATAACAGGATTTATTTTGCAGTACAAGGCATCAAAAATGCCCACTTGTAGTTTAGCAGGCAACTTGGAAACACATGCACACTGCATTTAAGAATACACTGCAGTGAAGTGTAAAAACCTAGCTCTTAGTTGCAAATCTGGTCAATTAGGAGCCATATCTATTACTTTTCCATTTAGTAGAGTTGAATGCAAATCACATTTGAAATCTTCTTACTGAAAATAAGACCTCTCAAAGTGAAATATCAAATCAGCAACTTCAATTTTGTTTGGAACTCATTCTTTCTCACTCCCTCCCTCCTTCCCTCTCTCCTCTGAGGGCAGCAGAGGGAACCAGCAGCCTTATGATACTTCATCTGCCAGAAATGTCTAGATGTAAATTTAGGAGATGCCATTAGATAACAGCTCAGAAGACATTGCACTTCTGTCCTGAGGAGTCCTGAAGAAGCTTTGTCCACCCCAACAGTGGGTTCCAACCCAGATCAGAAATCAAAATGAGAAACTTCCAAATCCTCACTGATCCACTCAGCCAGGACAAAGCCCAAACATAAACATTGTGCCCAGGGTTTTCCACACACTGCAATGCTCCTGATGAGCTTCTGGGCTGGAGGGTACAAAACAATACAATCCCCCCCAAACTAGTAATGAGGGATAGGCTGGAGATGTTGAGGTGGATTTACCTTGGAGATGGATGAGAGATTTCATAAAGGAATTCAAAACTGAGGGGGTCCTGGACTAAACAGATAGGGAAAAATTGTTCCCACTGGTGGGAAATAAGAGAGCACAAGGAGAAATGGAGACAGGTGGAGAAATATTTTCAAGCAGAAAGTGACTAAGATCTGGATCATATCGAGAATATGAAGGAAGCAGGTTGATAGGTAGAAGGTAGAAGACAGAGGGTGGTGGTGGAGGGTTGTTTTTCAGACTGGAGGCCTGTGACCAGTGGAGTGCCACAAGGATCAGTGCTAGGCCCTCTACTTTTTGCCAATTATATAAATGATTTGGATGTGAGCATAAGAGGTAGTAAGTAAGTTTGCAGATGACACCAAAATTGGAGGTGTAGTGGACAGCGAAGAGGGTTACCTCAGATTACATCAGGATCTGGACCAGATGGGCCAATGAGCTGAGAGGTGGCAGGTGGAGTTTAATTCAGATAAATGTGAGGTGCTGCATTGTGGAAAAGCAAATCTTAGCAGGACTTATACACTTAATGGTAAGGTCCTAGTGAGTGTTGCTGAACAAAGAGACCTTGGAGTGCAGGTTTATAGCTCCTTGAAAGGAGAGTGCAGGTAGATAGGATAGTGAAGAATGTGTTTGGTATGCTTTCCTTAATTGGTCAGAGTACAGGAGTTGGGAGTTCATGTTGTGGCTGTACCGGACATTGGTTAGGCCACTGTTGGAATTCTGGTCTCCTTCCTATCGGAAAGATGTTGTGAAATTTGAAAGGCTTCAGAAAAGATTTACAAGGATGTTGCCAGGGTTGGAGGATCTGAGCTACAGGGAAAGGCTGAATAGGCTGGGGCTGTTTTCCCTGGAGTGTCAGAGGCTAAGGGGTGACCTTATAGAGGTTTACAAAATTATGAGGGGTATAGATAGGAAAAATAAACAAAAAGTCTTTTCCCTGGGGTTGGGGAGTCCAGAACTAGAGGGCATATGTTTAGGGTGAGAGGGGAAAGGTATAAAAGAGACCGAAGGGGCAACTTTTTCACGCAGAGGGTGGTACATGTATGGAATGAGCTGCCAGAGAATGTGGTGGAGGCTGGTACAATTACAATATTTAAGAGGCATTTGGATGGGTATAGGAATAAGAAGGGTTTGGAGGGATATGGGCTGGGTGCTGGCAGGTGGGACTAGACTGGGTTGGGATGTCTGGTCGGCATGGGCGGGTAGGACCGAAGGGCCTGTTTCCGTGCTGTACATCTCTATGACTCTATGAATGGAGGTTTTCAAGAAGGGACTAGACTATTATCAGAAAGGAAAAACATGCAGGATAACAGACAGAATGTGAAAGAATGGCACCAAGTGAATTGCTCACTTCAAGAGCCAAATGGACACCCAACAGGCCGAAAGGCTTTCTGCTGTGCAGTGACAATTTTGTAAAATATGATAATGTTTGTATTTCACAGTTTAGTGAAACAGTCATTGAAAATAGGGGAACATTGTGATTCCCACACTTGACCAGTATCACACCTACGAATGCCTGGCGAGATGATCAGACACGAATGTGATGCCCTCTGCTGTCCCAACAATAATCCAAAACACTCATGTGAAGGACAGCCACTGGAATAAAGATCCTGTGGGTTTCAGGATGCATACTACAAAGTTCACTGCCCAGAACAATGGAGAAATTCATTTATTAAAACATACTAGTAAATTATGAACTCACTGCTGGCTCGGCATTTGCTAATTACACATTACAACAATAGCTTGACTGTTGTCCAATTGTATTGCTCATTACACTTGAGCATTGTTTATTAACAAACCAAGCAAGTTTTAGGACAACAGGAGAATCATCTCCCAGTATTCCTTCAAAAATATATCAAAGACAGACAAAGAAACTGCATTCTATTACCAGAGTAACATGCAATACTGTATTAAACCAGATATTTTAATAGTGATACTTGATGATAAAGTAAACTCAAGTTTATTCACAAAACATCACAATTATTTTTCTGTCTTTCTGAGTGAAATCAGTTTACATGCAATGTCGCAATAGCTGTCAAGTTTGATTTTCTCTCAATCTACACTGACAAAGCTTACATCGAGTTAAAATTATCCTCATTTCTCAGAAGATATTAGAACGATTGAGCACACAAGACTGTGGGACTTGTATTTTCCAGTTATAAAAAATTGCTCGTGACTGCCTTATGCTAACATTTATTGACAAATGTATGCAGTTCTATAACGGACACAACTAAAAACCTAATATCCCATGCCACCCATCAGAAAGATGCTCCCAATGAGTAATCTGCTCTGTGCTCAATTCTACTGCACACTCAATTATCAATTGGAACCTTTGTAGCAAAGGCATACATAGCAAAAAACATTGCACATTTCACCCTGCCGTCCCTCCCCAATTTGGCAAAACTGCAGTAGATCAGGCGGTGCCAGGGAGGGGGAAATGCTTCTTTATTCATTACAAAATGCCCTTCTCCAAAACTGAAAAGGTCTTGCACGATTATTTATTTATTGAACAAAAAAAACTAAGTTTGTATTCAAAAGATGTGCGTTATTTAAATGGTTCAACTAGTGTTAACCAAGTCAAAATGACAGCAGGCATTTGGTCTCTGCTCAGTTTGATTATCTCAACCAGGGTGGTGTTGTGGGAGAGAATTCAGTTGGCCACAGCTTCCGTGTGTGTTTATTTTTAAATTTGTCCTCGGCATGTGGACAATGCCAGGCCTTTATTACCTAACCCTAATTATTGAGATGTTGATGGTTGGACTTCTCTTTGAGCAAATCCTATCTTTGTGCTGATGGCATAAAGATACTTCAGAATTCTGACCAAGGGACAATAAGTGGATTAAAAAAATGCAGCAAGAATTTTTCATTCCATCTCCATCTAGTGAATCCTGCTATCAAAATGCACACATTGAATGAAGATGGAATTCACTTGGATCATAGCTTCCCACTGTCCATCTGGACCACCGGTGGCTGAGGGCTGACCTTATAGAGGTTTATAAAATCATGAGGGGCATGGATAGGGTAAATAAACAAAGTCTTTCCCTGGGGTAGAGGATGTTGAAGGTTCCTGATGAAGGGCTTATGCCCGAAATGTCGAATTTCCTGTTCCTTGGATGCTGCCTGACCTGCTGCACTTTTCCAGCAACACATTTTCAGCTCTGATCTCCAGCATCTGCAGACCTCACTTTCTCCTCCCATATGATACCATTCCCAAGGAACAATTCAAGATTCAGAGTCTTTTGAAATGGTTTGCAACCTTTGAACGTGTGCACCATTAAATGGGTGCACATAGCCAACATACAGCGCAGTAACATCTCACTCAGAAAACAATAGATGACCAGATATACTGGTTTTGATGTAATGGATTAAGCAGTGTGTGTTGGCTGGAACTCCCCTGCTCTTCCTTGAACAGTATCACAAGGTCCCTCATGTTCAGCTGAACAGGAAGAATCACTCTCAGTTTAACACTCAATCAAATAAAATGCAAACTACAGTTGTTGAAGTATTCTGACTTGAGTACTCCTAAATGTATTTTTAGAGAACAGTTGTGGTCACCTTATTCTAAAATGATAGAGGCATGGATAATAGTAGATAGAAACTGGACAAGTTTAAGTTCTCTACTCCAGAAAAGAAAAGGCAAAAGGCAACTGGTTAGAATGTTATTTGAGATTCTGGAAAAGCTTGGTAGGATAGATAAAGAAAAATAGCCTTCAATGACTTCTAGAAGAAATTCAGAAGAAACATAATCCAGAAAATAGCTAGAATACTCAACTCACTACTTCAAGCAGGAGCTGATGTAAATACCATAAGAGGAAGCAAGATAAACAGATGTTGGGGAAAGTAGCAGTGTCCATAGGATTAGATTACAACAAAAAAAACTGGGTGGGAGGAGGGTTGAATGAAGCACAGACATAAACATGGACAAGTTGGGCCAAATGGTCTGTTTCAGTATTGTAGACTGAATAGATGTTAAAATAAGTGCTTCACTGAGGCTCCTATCCATGAATTTCCAACCAAAGGATTAAATTTAAGAAATAATTTCATAGCAATTAAACACGATCAAACAAGATGAAAATCCAAATGATTGTTGCCTGCAACGTACTTTTGGATGCTAAAAATGAAAAAGATGAGCAACTGGTAAATGCCTTGGGTGCTTGGCAGACTCAAGTAAAGGCACTGACCTGGTGATGTTCAACATGGATGCTGTCTCCTGTTGGCCAGCGATGCTTGCCATTGTAGCCACCGCCTCCACCTCCTCCTCCTCCACCTCCACTGCCACCGCCCCCAGCAACTCCACTGCTGCCTCCTCCCCCCAGATGCTCTCCGGGCTGCCGCTGGAAGAAATAATCCACCATGGCATCGTCCTGCGAGCGGCCCGCGGCCAGCGCAAGTGCCGGTACCACTACCGGCACCGGAGGCCCCATTGAGCCAGGGCCTTGCGTGGAGACAGAGGCGGCGGCCAGCGCCTGGGAGGCGGCGTGCTGTTGCTGCTGCTGCTGGGGGCCGGCAGCAGAGGGTCCTGTTAACACCACGGGCATGCTGTGAGCAACGCTGTTACCAAAACTGTCCTGTGGTGGTGGTGGCTGCTGATACTGCTGCTGGGGGAGGGAGTCCTGCCAGAGCACTTCATTCATACCTTAAAAACACAGGGAACAACCATTCCACCTATACCTGCAAAAAACAATAAAGCAAAAAGTATTTTAAATTGAGAACTTTAAAAGGTGCACAAAGAACAACATTTTGTTTTTGTTTCATAAGTATTTAAAATCCAAGTTCCACCACCTTCCCCAGTTATTTTGAAAAAGTCTCTCCAAAAATAGGCACTGATTGCACTTCAACATGCAAATCCTGCCCCAAATTCCTCCAAATTGCCCTGTCAACTTAGAAGTGATTCCATGAAAACATGCCAATGAACAGAAGAGTGCTTCCCCCATCTTTTATGAATATATGCTTTCAAAATTGACATGAACATTCCAAAATCTTGCAGGTATCAAAATCAATGTGTACACTTAACAAAACTGAATTGAAATGGAATAAGATTCATAAAAATGGTTTTGAACACGTGAAATTGCCCTCATTCCAGTCCATGTGTTGCAATGTACTTGAGAACATAAGATAAAAATGTAACGCACAAAATTCAGGGGCATGTGTCAGATGACTTTTTTTAAATTAATTACTCCTTTTGACTAGCACATGACCATGTAATCCTCAGCCTTCATTATCCATGTGCCCAAGTCCAAGTTTATGAATTAACATGAAAATACAAAACACAGCAATGATATCTGACGAACACTGAACATGCAGCAGCAGCATTCCCCCCAACCCCCCACACCGCACGTGTCTTGGCACTGCAGAATCTAGAAATGCAAAGACAAACAAGCCTACATCTGAAATTGAAATACAGATTGAATAAAAAGTATTAGATAGAGGATATTCTGCTTTTACTTCAAAATTTTCTAAGTTTCTCAGTTATTTTGTCATGTCTAACGAATGGAAATATTATTTAAGTTTGCTTTTGAATGGCAGATAAACCTGCAACCTCATATGAGCGTCCACATGTCTGAACATGTATTTATTAAAAATACACAAAGTCTGAACTCTAGACTTAACTGGAAAGTGTTAAAATTACAGTTTGATTCAAAACAAGCTTTCCTTAATTCAGTGCAACTTTCACCCCTGTGCTTTTGATACACAGTCTCAAAGAAAAGGAACATGAATCCCAACATAAAGAAAATATTGAAACAGATGAATGGAATTCTAATAGCTAATTAATCAAGTCCAGTTTTTCTATGCATCATTTTCAACAAAACAATATGCCACTTTCTTTGCACAGTTACATAAGTAAGAAATTACTCAAACCAGAGTTTTTTTGTCTCATTTGTATGACTACTATCGTCAGCTGAATTATGGAGAAAAAGCACTGATAGTCAATACGTACTTCAAAATTGCTTCACCAATTTGTACAGAATATACATCCTCTCAAAGTATGCAAAGAAAAAAATAGAACGAAATGTGCTCATTAAAATCCAACGTTTGCTTCAGGAACAGCTACAGTTGGGACATATGCAGAAACCATACAACTTTCCTAATTACAGGCCTGGCAGGGCTGCACCAACACCTACAAAGGAAGAAAAAAAAATGCCTAACATTTGAGTTTTAGACAATACCAGATCTTATTTTCCTGCTGGAATGTTGAATGCAACTGATCCTGACACAAACTAGCCTTCGTGAATTGCAATAGTCGCCCTCCCAGCATCAAAAACCTGGGAATTACAACTTAGCAAAATGTTTTATTTCCTCCATTTGACAACCCTTTGCTGCACGTTCCACAACCCCCCCCCCCCCCCCCCCAAAGCAAATAATTAACCACAACCAAGAACAGAAAAACCTTGGGAAGTGCAATCAGTGGCAACATACATTGAACATTTTTTTTTGCTTCTTCAGTTTTACACAAAAGTGCAATGCCCTCCACACCGAGCACACACACACACACACACACACCCCACATTTCACAAACCACCCACCCCCCCACCCCCAAAAAAAACTGGATTCAAATCCACATTTTCAGCTTTTAAAAAAACAACAAGTAAACAAATATTTCGGCTGGTGGTGCAATTGTGAAAACAACCTCGGTATTTCATGCATTGAAACTAGCCTTCCTTCCCCATTGTAAAAAAAAACAGCCTCTGTTTCCTGGAATAATTGAAAGCAGCACATTTTCGCAAACTTTAACCATCTGCCTTCGCGCGGGGGGAGGGGGAGGGGGAGGGGGGCGAGATTGGAAAATGACCCCCTTCATTTGCCCCCCTCAATAAAAATACTAGCCACCCCACCCCCCCCCCAACCTAAACTTTCACACACCCGCACCATTAGTTTACAATGCTGCTTATGCCTCCCCTCCCCCCCCATCACTCCCTCTGTACAAACACACACACACACACTACAACAATGGCCCCCGAGCCCAAAATACTGGGCAGAAAGGGGCGCTGGAGGAAAGCTAATCGCCCGATTTGCCCCCCTCCGCCCCTCAATATCGGGCTCGGCGGCTCGCCGGGTGTCCAAGCTGTCGACTGATGGGGTCGGGCGGGGATACTCACAGGCAGAGAGGGCGGATTGCAGCAGATTGCGGCCCCTTCTCCGATCCTTCTTTCTCTACAACATGGCGCTACACTGGGACACTCAGGCGCAAGGCATCCTGGGTGAGGGCAGCCTCCCTTCCCCCACTCACTCCCTCTCTGCCTTTGTCTGTCTCTCTCTCTTTCTTTGCAGCTTCACTTACAGTATCTTGCAAACAGGTGATTTAAGCCTCACCCTTCCCCAGCCCTCATTTAACCATTCCTTTTCACAAATAAAACAGTCACTTCAGCAGGGCAAAAGGGAGGAGACAGGGAGAAAAATCCTTCATCTCTACAGGCACTAAAAAATGCAATTGCAAGCCACAAATTTGGCCTAATTGTTTAGTGTAAATCTACAATCTCATCCAACACGATTCCCCCTACAACCTTGCCTCAGTTATTTAACACTCATTTAAAAAGAAAGCAGGAGAGTGAATGCAATATGCATGTTGAAGGCAGACTTTTGTCAGGAAAAGGCTGAAAACTGCAAAAGTGCAGTTTATTTTTAATTTTTAGCAATTTAAATTTGTTTTTGCACATGCAGATGTCATTGCAATTAAAAGTGCATTTTTTGTTGCAATTGCATTCATCCTATTCAGGACAAATTGTACCCCTGACACCAATGGGCTGCACAATGCAATTTTACAGTGGGTAGCACCCAAACTGTACCAAAGCCTGCAAATAGCACATCAACCAAAGTGGTAAATGTGTATAAAAGAGTGGTAGAGGAAGAGAATGTCAGGTACAGTTCTAGAATTTGGAATAACAGAGGGGAAGGAAGACTTCCCCATAGAAGATTAGATTAGATTACTTACAGTGTGGAAACAGGCCCTTCGGCCCAACAAGTCCACACCGACCCACCGAAGCGCAACCCACCCATACCCCTACATATACCCCTTACCTAACACTATGGGCAATTTAGCATGGCCAATTCACCTGACCCGCACATCTTTGGACTGTGGGAGGAAACCGGAGCACCCGGAGGAAACCCACGCAGACACGGGGAGAACGTGCAAACTCCACACAGTCAGTCGCCTGAGGTGGGAATTGAACCCAGGTCCCTGGCGCTGTGAGGCAGCAGTGCTAACCACTGTGCCACCGTGCGCCCTAAGACTGATTAGCAGAGTTAGATCTCATGGAGTACAGGGAGAAATTGCCATTTGGATCCAGAACTGGCTCAAAGGTAGAAGACAGAGGGTAGCAGTGCTGGTGGAGGGTTGCCTTTCAGACTGGAGGCCTGTGACCAATGATGTGCCACAAGGATCGGTGCTGGGTCCACTGCTTTTCATCATTGATATAAATGATTTGGATGTGAACATTGGAGGTATAGTTAGTAAGTTTGCAGGTGACACCAAAGTTTGAGGTGTAATGGACAATGAAGAGTACAATGGGATCTTGATCAGATGGACCGATGGGCCAATAGCCTGAGAAGTGGCAGATAGAGTTTAATTTAGATGAACGTGAGGTGCTACATTTTGGAAAGGCAAATCAGAGCAGGACTATTAGACTCAATGGGAAGGTCCTGGGCAGTGTTGCAAAACAAAGAGACCTTGGAGTTCAGGTCCATAGTTTCTTGAAAGTGGAGTCGCAGGTAGATAGGATAATGAAGCATGCATTTGGTATGCTTTCCCTTATTGGTCAGAATATTGAGTGTAGGAGTTGGGAGGTCATGTTGCAGCTGTCCAGGACATTGGTTAGATCACTTTTTGAATATTGTGTGCAATTTCAGCCTCCCTCCTATAAGAAGGATGTTGTGAGACTTGGTAGGGTTCAGAAAAAAATTACAAGGATGCTGCCAGGGTTGGAGAGCTTGAGCTACAGGGAGAGGCTGAATAGGCTGAGGCTGTTTTCCCTGGAGCATCGGAGGCTGAGGGGTGACCTCATAGAGGTTTATAAAATCATGAGGGGCATGGATAGAGTAAACAGACATGGTCTTTGCCCTGGGTTGGGGGAGTCCAGAACTTGAATTTAGGGTGAGAGGGAAGAACTTTAAAAGAGACCAAAGGGGCCACTTTTTCAGACAGAGGGTATGTCTGTATGGAATGAGTTGCCAGAGGAAGTGAAGGAGACTGGTACAATTACAACATTTAAAAGGCATCTGGATGGGTACATGAATAGGTAGGATGCAGAGGGGTACGGACAAAGCTCTGCCAAATGGGACTAGATTAATTTAGGATATCTGGTCGGTATGGATGAGTTGGACCAAAGGGTCTGTGTCCGTGCTGTACATCCCTATGACTCCAAGACTCTTTAAAAAAAAAGAGCAGACCAGAAAGGAGCCAACAATTTTCCCTCAATCAACTTTATGAAAAGCAAATTATCTGGCACAAAGCAGTTGTGGGAGTTTGCTATGCACAAATTGGGCCGAACAGTGGCTCACTGGTTAGCACTGCTGCCTCACAGTACTAGGGTCCCAGGTTCGATTCCAGTCTTGGGTGACTGTCTGTGTGGAATTTGCACATTCTCCCCGAGTCTGCATGGGTTTCCTCCGGGTACTCCGGTTTCTTCCCACAGTCCAAAGATATGCAGGTCAGGTGAATTGGCCATGCTAAATTGCCCATAGTGTTAGGAGCATTAGTCAGAGGAAAATGGGTCTGGGTGGGTTACTCTTCGGAGGGTCGGTGTGGACTTGTTGGGCCGAAGGACCTGTTTCCACATTGTAGGGGATTTAAAAAACTGGATTCTACATTTCCTTCAATGGAACAGTGGCGACACTGACAATGTACTTTATTAATTGAAAACTCTTTGGGACATTCTGTGATTGTGAATGGCTTTAAATAAATTGAAGTTCTTATTTTACTTTTCACTTTTGGTTGTACCTTTCCATACAGGTTCCAGAGGCTTGTACTAATTCAAATAACTTAAATTTATATTGCATCTTTCACAGATGGAAATGTCCAAAGGCATTGTTCCAGGAAGGTAATTAGAAAAAAGTGCAGGGTCAAAGACTGGGACATTTGGACAGGTTTCCCAAAGCCTGGTCAACAAGATAGAATTTATTGCACCTTTGAGGAGGAGGAGAGAAGTAGAGAGGTATGGGGAGGCAATTCTTGAGTTTAGAGTCGATATAGTTGATTGGAAGGCTACCAAAGGTGGGATGAAGATTCGCCATGTTAGGTTAGTGAACATATTCGGTCTGCCTGATGAAAAATATACGAGTGAGAAGCTCGGTTTAGAGATAAATGGGATGCAAAACTTCTAAATAGTGTAATTCAGTTTGAGGTGGTGGGGTGTTGAATCAGTAGCAGAGTTTATAACAGGATTGAACACAATGGCTTTGGTATTCCCCATGATTAACTGGAAATTTCAACTCATCCAGTATTTGATGTGGGATTAAGAATGTACCAAATCAGAACGAGTGAAACGGGTGATGTATGAAGTGAACACTAGGTAGAGTTAGGGGCCATCAGCATGGATAAAACCTGACACCATGCTCTAAGAAAATGTTACCAAGCAGCGGCATATAGATGTGAAATAGGATGGAGACTAAGGCTTACCTCAGGGTGAGCTCCGGTGCTGAAAACAGAATTTGCTGGAAATACTCAGCAGCTCTGGAAACATCTATGGAGAGTTTCGTAAAGTTTGAAGATTCCAGTCCATTTTGACTCTGCATAAATGGTATGGGGCTGAATGACAAGTCATTGAGACAGAACCTGGAATGGTAGGTCTAATATATGAGGAATGGCTGAGGACCCTGGGATTGTATTCATTGGAGTTTAGAAGATTAAGGGGAGACTTAATAGAGACGTACAAGATAATACATGGCTTGGAAAGGGTGGACGCTAGGAAATTGTTTCCATTAGGTGAGGAGACTAGGACCCGTGGACAAAGCCTTAGAATTAGAGGGGGTCAATTCAGGACAGAAATGCGGAGACATTTCTTCAGCCAGAGGGTGGTGGGCCTGTGGAATTCATTGCCACAGAGTGCAGTGGAGGCCGGGACGCTAAATGTCTTCAAGGCAGAGATTGATAGATTCTTGTTGTCTCGAGGAATTAAGGGCTACGGGGAGAACGCTGGTAAGTGGAGTTGAAATGCCCATCAGCCATGATTGAATGGCGGAGTGGACTCGATGGGCCGAATGGCCTTACTTCCACTCCTATGTCTTATAGTCTTATGGTCTTACTAATGCAGGGACAGCCAGAGGGTAAGAGTGGAAGCAGATGAAGACAGTCCAACACTGCTAGTAGATGTTGGAGTAAGTGGTTGTCTTCCACAAGTAGGCCCCCCAAGTACCTTTTCAAACTAATCGGCATCCAACTGGTCTTACACTCTTGGAGGGAATTTTATGGAGTCAACAAAAAGAAGGAACTAGGAAGACTAGTTTGAAAATAAGAGGGGTCTCCCATTTAAGACAAGGATGAGGAGAAGTTTTTCTTAAATTGTGGGTCATATCTTTGGAATTGTCTTTCTCAGTATGGTGGAGGTAGAGTCATTCCATATGTTCAAGGGAAAGGTGGATGGGTTCTTGACTAACAAGGAATCAAAAGGTTAATGAGGAGTAGGCAACAAAGTGGAGTTGAAGCTACAACCATCAATCTATCAAATGGCGAAGCAGTCTCAAAGGACCCAGTGGTTTACTTCTGATTAGTACGCAATATGGCCCGTGTGGGGTGATTTGAATAGTCATGCTTTTAAATCTTGATTTGCTAATGACAGGTTGTATTGGAGGAATAAAGTCAGTGTTGCTGCTGTGCAGAGCCTCATATCAGCGTGTGACAGGTTCATCTTGGAACATATTTACACTCCATAAATTCCCATGAACATGCAGCTCGATGACAGAGGTTGAGGTGGTCTTGGCTCTGGATTGAAAGCATTGTCCAATGGACAGATTCCCAGCTCCAATCCACCATGAAGCATCACAGTTTTGGGCTGGAGAGTTGCAGTGAGCAAAGTGGAGAAGCACATAATGCAACGACACATCGCATGACCCCAGTTTACCCTCGCGTGGATCTGTAATGGATCCACTGGTGACAATCATGACTGCAGCTAGAGCACGATGACAAATTTCTGCAGGCAACCAAATTTGAGGAAAACGTTCCCCAATCCACCTCATTTAATTTAAGGTCTTTGTGAGGTCAAAAAAATGCTATGTATTCAGGTTGCTGCTGGCCGCTGTATTTTTCTTGGACTTTCTCTGATGATGCTGTCCACTATGTCTCTTGATGGACACAACCTACTAGTGACTTCAGGAGGAGCTCTTCAGCCACTGGAGAGAAGACAATTTGCAGTGAGCGGAGGTGGAGAGCAAGGAGACACCTCTACATTCACTGCAATTCATCTCATCTGTTTCCTCGAAGATGATCACATTCACACCATGGAGATCCGATGGCATGCTCTCCTCCTTCCTGAGGAGGGAAATGGGGATCATGTGCATTTCTCTCCCATACTTCAGCATTCCAGCAGGGATTCCTTCTGCATCCAAAGGACGTATTCGTGCCATGCTGTCAGATTGCTTTCTCAACCTCTCGTCAGCCAGGCATAAGACCATAAGACATAGGAGTGGAGGTAAGGCCATTCGGCCCATTGAGTCCACTCCGCCATTCAATCATGGCTGGCTTGGTAACAGGTATTATGCTGAAGTTTGAGGCACTCACATTGAGGATGAGGCTCAGTTGAGATCGTCGAAGTGCTCCTTCTGTTGGTCAATGATGATCCCTCTCCCCTATAAGTGTCACTCTATCTCGGCTCTCAGTCCAGTACATCACTTGGTGACCTGCAAGATAGTTTTTGACTACACTGAAGAATCCACACACATAATCATGACTGTCATTGAGTTGCTGGATTGCCTGCGCTCATTCTAACACCATCTGTTCTTTAGGTCACAGGTTTGTTTTCATTGGATCTCAGTCTCAATTTGTCTGTGGACCTGCTTTCTTTTCTTCCAGTTTTGGTGGTGCCTCCTGTTCAGTAACCCGTTGCGTTTGATATTTGGTAGTTCCAGATCAGTCTTGATGTTTCCTAGTAGGGAAACAAAGTCTTCTCGTACATGTCGTTTATGATGGATCCAAGCAGCCAGCTGCTCTGGACATTCTGTGATTCCTATTTGTTGAGTGGTGGCAGGTTGAGAGTGAGGTGCTGACTGAGTAGGTCTTTTCTTTATAAAGTCTTTGAGTCCTTCGATATTGAATACCAAGTTTGTAATTGTCACTGTTATTTTTAGGCAAACCAGACAGAGATAGTAGACCCGATGAAGTGAGGGTCAATCCAGTAGAAGTCAATGCTTGTTGTTGTATGCGAGCATCCTGATCATCCCTCAATCAGACAAAGACATATTCAAGCAGGTGCTAACATCTAGACTGAGTGTGTTGTCATGAGGTTTATATGGTGAGGTAGGGTGTTGGTTATGACCCAACCACACTCTAGGTATTCTGTCAGTGGGACTCCATTAGTACATGCTTCCTCTTTTTTGCCAACTTCCCCAGGTTTGTGGTCCTCCCAACTCAGGCTTTGAAATTACAAAGGAGAATCAGCTCTTCACCCTTTGAGATACTGGACAACGACTGAGTGAGGCTTGTGTCAAATTCCTCTTTGGCCTCGTCCATTGTTAGTATGGTTAGAGATCATTGTGGTGCACTGCTTCACAGTTAGGGTCAGCCGAAGGGAACTATAATCACGTGGAACATGGGAAAAAGCAAGAAAGCAGAAGTGAAATGTCACTGACAGAACTCTGCCCATAGGAACAGCAGCCAGTCAACGTAAATCACTACCTGTACTTCAGCTTATTCAGCACAAGTGGTATATTAGTTTATCTGAAGGGATCTGAGACCACTGCACTCCTTTGTGATTACTGTCATTTTTCTAATAGTGCTCAAACTGTTGACAGCAAGATAAAAATGATTGTCTGCCTGCTCCCCAAGGCATTCAAGTACTGAGGATATTTCTGATGTTATTCAAATCATAACACAAATAATTAAATATTGGCCCACGATCATTGCAAGTCAAGTAGAAAGAGTCCCAGTCACTGTGACAAGTGTAAGCCCATATTCCATTAGTGGGCCGAACTGCCTGGTGCCTTGGAGTGCTACTTGGCTCAGGGACCAGAGTGCTACATCTACTATATGGTCCAGAACATACATCTTAGAGCTACCTTCTACCAATATCCCCTGGCTACCACCCTGCACCCAACCTCTCAGAAGAGGCAATTGCCAACTGTTGGAAGGGTCTGCCATGTAAGGCAGGAATATTGTGGTGTCCCCTTTCCCTCTTCTCCCATCCCAACAATTGTAGATTCTTGATCAGGCAGGGAATGAAAGGTTGTGAAAATGGGCCTGAGAATGTTGGATCAGCCATAATCCTATAGAATGGCAGAACATGCTCAAGAGACCAAATGGCCTACACCTATTGCTATTTCTCATGGTCTTATGAGGCCTCAAAGTCAAAGTGACAATCAATTTGATTCTTGTGTTTCCCCTTCTTGTTTGTTAGCTTATCCCTTTTGAGTTGGATGTGGACAATTCTTCAGTGCCCTCTGAAATGGCCTTGGATTTAGGACAGAGTCTCATCACCAATTTGTAAATCTCCATTCCTAGCCAGATTGGTCATGGGTGACTCCAGTTCCGTTATGTTCTTGATGCTTAATGTCTTGTGATGTAGACTAATGATAAAGGCAATGACCAGGAAGAAGGATCGGCACCAACTCAGGGTGGACATTGTTACAGTCTCACCAGCATCATGAGAGACAAAAAACAAGACCACAAGATGTGGATGCAGAACTCAGCCCACTGAATCTGCTTGGCCATTCAATTAGATCGTGGCTGATCTGCTAATCGTCAACTGCACTTTCCTGCCTTTACTCACAACCCTGGAGTCCTTTACTGATTAAAAATCTGTCTCTCTCAGACTTGAATATTCTTAGTGACTCAGCCTCAATCACCCTTTTGTGGTAAAGAATGCCACAAATTCATTACCTTCTGACAGATTAAATTCCTCTTCGTCACAGTCTTAAACTGGCAAAGTATTCCTCTCAGATTATGCCTTCTGGTCCTAGATTCTCTCACATGGGCAAACAACCATCCAGCATTTATGATTTGGAGATGCCGGTGTTGGACGGTGATAAAAATCACACAACACCAGGTTGTAGTCCAATAGGTTTAATTGGAAGCACTAGCTTTCGGAGCGACCCTCCTTCATGTGCTTCCAATTAAACCTATTGGACTATAACCTGGTGTTGTGTGATTTTTAACTTCATCCAGCATTTACAATGCCAAACGTCCTAAGAATCTATTCTTTTAATCTCCAATGAGTGCAAGCGCAACCTACTCAACCTCTCCTTTTCTGGAATTAACCTATTGAATCTTTTATGGATTGCCTCCAATGCCAGGATAAGGCAAGGAGACCAAAACTGTTCACATTTTTCCAGCTACAGTCTGACTAACCCATGTATAGTTTTAGCGAAACCTCCCTACAGTTATACTCCATTCCCTTTGAAATGAAGATCAATATTCCATTTACCGTCTTTATTACCCAGTGAACTTGGATGTCAACTTTCAGCGATTCATGGACAAGGATGCCAAAATCCCTCTTATGTAATTGATACAGTAAAACACATTATAAGTTATGCAGCAGATATTATGGCCCATAGGAGACCAACAGTCAGGCAGAGTTGTAACATTGTATGCACACAGTGCATATGGTCTTTAAAAATATAACTCTCTTCAAGGAAAGGTACACACACAATTCTCATGATGTCCAAAAGTGACTTATAGTTAGTTAACCCACACAGAAAAAGCCTTTCTCTTGAGTGGAATAAATTCTATGAAGTGGGTTAGTTGATACAATGAAGGGAGTCCAATGATCGACTGGTCAATCGCATGCTGACTATTGAGAGTTGCTTCATCTCCATATCCAATTCATTTCAACACGAACGACCAACTCAGTAGTGAGAGTTGAACAGGATGCCTCACTGTGTTCCATTTCTGACATGTTCCTTGTGTAGTCTTAGCAAGACCTCCCTTCGTCTTACACAGCATTCCCTTTGAAATAAATGCCAACATTCCACCTGCCTTCCCTATGACGCACTGATATTGAATGTTAGCTTTTTGTGGTTCATGCACAAGAACACCTAATTCCTCTCCCCTTCAGCTATCTGCAGCCTTTCCATATCCAAATAATTTTCAGCTCTTCTTTTCTTCCTGCCACTGTGCATGACGCCACGTTTTCCCACATTATATTCCATCTGTAACGTTTTTTGCCCTCCTTAGCCTTCTGTAGACTCTTTGTATAACCTCACCACTGAAGTAATTTTGTGTCATCTGCAAACTTGTCAATTGTACACTGGTTTTCATCAGTCGGGAGTGTGGTGCTGGAAAAGCACAGAAGGTCAGGCAGCATCCGGGATGCAGGGGAATCAACGTTTCAGGCATAAGACCTCTATTAGGAATGTGGCAGGGCTTATGCCCAAAATGTCGATTCTCCTGCTCCTCAGATGCTGCCTGACCTGTTGTGCTTTTCCAGCACCACACTCTCGACTCTGATCTCCAGCATCTGCAGTCTTCACTTTCTCCTAACTGATATTCGTCATCCAAGTTGAGATCAGTTACTTCAGTACAATCACTGAATCACAGATTGTTACAGTACAAAAGGAGGCCATTTGGCCCATCATGGCTGTTCATCAATGCCATCTTCACCACTGTGTATGGTTTGTATTTACAAAGCTCTCTCCGGCTTCACCCTGACCCAGCCCTGTTCATATCAGACCAAAAGAAGCAGGAGAAATGCAGGATTAAGGCCTGACTGCTTCACTCCCTCTCACCATCACATGCACTCGTCACCCAGTGCTTGACTGACCTTTCAGGACAGTCTATGGATAGAAGGTGGGCCATTTAGAATTGAGATGAGGAGGAATTTCTTCACACAAAGTAGTGAGTCATGGAATTCTCTGCCTCTGGTTGAGGCCAAAGCATTGAATGTTTCCAAGAAGGAGTTAGATATAGCTCTTATGGCTAAAAGGATCAAAGGTACGAGGGGTAAGTGTGAACAGAGTTGAATGATCAGCTTTGATTAGTGAGCAGGCTCGAAGCCATGAACTGCCTACTCCAGCTCCTAATTACCATGTTTTTTCTATGACCTATTCGGGCTCCTGGTCTAGCAACACCTAATGTATACAGTTTTCACCTTTTTTTTCAAATCCCACTGCAACCCCGTCCCTCTCTATCTCTCTGACCTCCTCCAGCCATAATGGCTTTCCAAGTCTCTGACCCTCTGGGAAGCTATTTGAGAGGAGTTTTTGGGAAGCTAGTGGCAGGATTCTTAGGGATAGGATTTACACGTATTTGGAAAAGCATAGCCTAATTAGGGACAGGCAGCAATGGGTTTGTGTGGGACAGGTCATGACTGAATGAACATTTACATTCGCAATTTGAACTTTCCTTCACCGTCACGAGGTCAAAATCCTGGAATTCCCTCCCAAAGGGCATTGTGGGTCCATCAACAGCACATATAGACTGCAGCGGTTCAAGAAAGCAGCTCACCACCACCTTCTCAAGGGCTACTAGGGCTGGGCTGACCCAGTCAGTGACACCCACATATAAATTAAACAATATTTCACATACAACTACAAAACACAAACTCAATGTAGAAAGCAGTATCGCTTCAATTTCTACTTTGCTAATGAATTCTAACACGCACAAATAAAACAGAAGCACTTGATTTGTGTCAATTAGGGAATGAATGATGAGAACCTAGGAAGGGAATTTATTTCCTAAATGAGGTCTTTATTCTAACTGTTCCCAGCAAAATCTCTGCTGCATTTCATTAAATGAAAAATGGAACTTTACAGTCTTAAAAAAAAAATTACTGGTAGGAACGTGGGCAATCAAAGAACTAGGAAAATATTTTCTTAAACTGGCAGCTTTTTCATTTGCAGAAGGAATTAAGCTATTGCAGTCTATAATGGAGAGGGCACCTCACAATGTGGCTCTTTGCTGAAGCCTTCAGCTCAAAGACAGTTTTCATTGTCAACTTTAAGAGTTGATAATTGTGGAGTGTGTCTACCGGGAGACTCAAAAACTCAACGGCTGATGGCATCAACCATTTATCTCTTTAAACATTGAGATTTAAGGACTGAGAAAAGAAACAGAGAGAACAATAGGGTGGGATAGAATCGCAGAAATAGTTCAGTACACAGAAGGAGACCATTCTGCCCACCATGTACCTCCTAGTGTTCTGAGAAAGCAGTTTCATTGGTACCACTTCCCTGCCTTTCATCAGCAGCCCAGGAAACTATTTTTCTCTTCAGCTGCTTATACAATTCAGTTTGCAAAAAAAAACCCTGGTTCCTCTCTTTCTGCACCCCCTTTAGAATTGTACTCTGAACAGATAGAATGTTCTGTACCCAAGGGACCTGATCAAGGAGGATGCATTGGGGTCAGGTGAGAAACAGGACAATATGGGTGGCACAACTGCTAGCACTGCTGTCTCACATCACCAGGGACTCAGGTTCAATCCCACCCTAGGGCGATTGTGTGGAGTTTGCACATTCTCCCAGTGTCTGCGTGGGTTTCCTCCCACAGTCCAAAGATGCACAGGGAAGGTGGACTGGCGATGCTAAATATGGGAACAGGATGGGAGTGGGCTGTAGGTGGGATGCTTTTTGGATGGTCACTGTGGACTTGATGGGCTGAAAGGCCTCATTCCACACTGTAGGGATTTTATGATCCTTGAAAGCTTGACCTAAGAGACAGACGAAGGGGGGCAGAAAAATGTAATGATCTTTCTAAAATCTATAACAACAATACACAACATACAGAAGAGACATGCAACACGTTAGGTTGCCCCTTTATAGTTTAGGGAGGCACTGCATTAATCATTATAGTTGTTTTGAAAGGAGCCTTACACTATTAATCATGAGTTGTAAGTTTCTAATGCAAGTACAGTGAACAATTAACATGCAATTCTAGCAAGTTCTTAAAAATAACAAGGTGGTTCAGAGGCCAACAAGGGAACTGTGTAAATTAGTCAGTGGATTCTGAAGATTTGTAACTCATGGTATCTCTAATAATCCTCCAAATTTGCTGGCTGATTTGTGCATTGATAATAATTCATTAGCAAATACAGAATGTAATATTAACAACTGTGTTTTTGTAATCCAGCAAGATTTAGCCCATTGCATCACTGCATATTTCCAGACTTATTTCTGAAAAGCTGTCCCAGTAATTGGAAATAAAATCACTCACCCAAGTAAATACCCACCATCCGAGGTGTCAACTTCAGTGTTAACAGAGGGCTCAATTGGATGCTATCATTGATCTCAGTAACCACTGCTCTACGAAAGGGAAAGTAAATTTAAAAATCAGCCAGAATTCCTGCACGTGATCAGGAGAAGACAGACACCACTCAGGATAAAGCAGCCCATTTGATCAGCAGCCCATCCATCACCGTCACCAGTCATTCCCCCCACTACTGCCAATGCACAGTAGCAGCACTATGTACCATCCGCAAGATTCATGGTTTCCAATGTACTTACACCTTCCATAAGGAGAAAGTGAGGACTGCAGATGCTGGAGATCAGAGTCGAAAAGGGTGGCACTGGAAAAGCACAGCAGGTCAGGCAGCATCCGAGAAGCAGGAGAGTCGATGTTTCGGGCATAAGCCCTTCATCAGGAATATTCCTGCATCACATTCCTGATGAGGGGCGTTGCCTGAAACATGGACTCTCCTGCTCCTCACATACCACCTGACCTGCTGTGCTTTTCCAGCACCACCATTTTTGACTCTTACACCTTCCATAAATGTGGTGTCCAGCACTATGCATAGTACTCCAGTTGTGATCTTACTAGTGTCCTAGATATAGCATAACCTCTTCACTTTTGTAGTCAATTCCCCTTGCAATAAATGATAACATTTTCTAATTACTTACAATACCTACACATCAACACCTGCCAATTCATGCATAACATCCAGATCCCTCTGCAACAGAACTTTTTAATTTCTCACCAACTAGATCCAATGCTTGTTATTTTCTTGTCAAAATGCTGCCCACTTGTTTCACTTATAACTATAACTAAAACTATAACTTTTGTAGCCTCCTTGTGCCCTTCTCACAACTTACTTCCCTAACTTTGTGACCTCACTGGTCAACTATAACTTCAATGAATTGACACAAGATACTTATATAAATTGTCAACAGTTGACATCCCAACACCACTTCTGGCAGCACAATATTTGTTTCATCACGTCAAACTGAAAAAGATCCATTTATGCCTCCTCTCTATTTCCTGTTAATCAGCCAATTATCAATCCATTATCAAAATGCAACTCCCAAGATCTTGAGGTTTATCATCTGCAATAACCAATGTTATGACACTTTACCAAATGTCTTCTTCAAATCTAACTACAGTACGTTCACTGGGTTCCCCTTTATTCACAGCACATATTACCTCCTCAAAGAACTCTAAAAGATCGTCAAACAATTTCCCTTTCACAACATCACATTGATTCTGCGGGACTACGTTGAACTTATTCAAGTGCCCTGCTAGAATTCTTTAAAAATACTTTGACATTTTCCCCATGACCTATATGAAGCTAACTGATTTGTAGTTTTCTGCTTTCTGTCTCCCTCCAATTCATTTGTTTTCAGTTTAATGGGACTATTGGAAAATGAAAAGCCATGCACCAGTTTTCTAAGTCTCTGTGAGGAAATCAGTCAGAACCTGGTCACTTGTCATCCCTCAGCTCCAACAATTCACTCAGTGCTACTTCTATGGTGGTTTTGACTTTCCTAAGATTCCCCCCGCCCCCCACAACCCTTCAATTTTCTGGATTTATTTCAACAAATGTTATTTATATCCTCCATAGTGAAGACTGATACAAAATACCTGATCAATTCATTACCATTTATTTATTTTCCATTATTAATTCTCTAGCGTTACATTCTATGGGACCATACTGACCTTGTCAACACTTTTATATATATATATAATGTATATATTTTATATTATATATATAAAGTGTGTGTGTGTGTGTGAGATTGAGTGAGTGAGTGAGTGAGAGTGAGAGTGAGTGTGAGAGTGAGAGAGAGAGAGATACAGTCAGTTGTCTATAACACAATGGTTGTGTTCTTGTTTAACCCCACATTATAGAACAACCACGCTTTAGAAACAGTGCTTCAAGTGTGGACGATATAATTGCGTTATAGCCAACACACATTTTAAAAATTCGCACTGTAGAAACAGTCTCTCAATTGGTCAATCGCGTTGCAACAAATTTGCATTAATGTAACACACGTAATAACAGAACAACCCATATACAGGAACTCTTGCCATTTGTTATCTAACTCTGGCTAGCTTTCATCATTGTCTAATTTATCCCATTTATTCATTCATTTCTTTGTCATTCATTGCTATTTTTTATTGACTCTAATCTTTTGACCTGTCACCTGTCTTCATATAATTATGTACTTTTTCTTATAGTATTATACAATCTTTAACCTTTCCAGTGTAGCTGAACAAAGATACCTTGGGGGGCAGTTTCATAGCTCCTTGAAAGTGGAGTTGCAGGTAGACAGGATAGTGAAGCAGGCATTGGTATGCTTGCCTTTACTGGTTTTTAGGAGTTATACAACATTTGTAAGGCCACTTTTGGAATACTGCATTCAGTTCAATAGAAAGTATATTGTGAAACTTGAAAGGGTTCAGAAAAGATTTAAAAGGATGTTGCCAGGGTTGGAATGTTTGAGCTGAACAGGCTGGGGCTGTTTTCCCTGGAGCATCAAAGGCTGAGGGGTGACCTTATAGAGGTTTATAAAATCATGAGGGCCATGGATAGGGTAAATAGTCAAGGGTTTTCTCCCAGGGTAGGGGAGTCTAAAAACAGAGGGCAGAGCAGAGGCTCAGGTGAGAGGGGAAAGATTTAGAAGGAACCCAGGGGGAAATTGTTTCATGCAGAGGGAGGTGCATGTGTGAAATGAGCTGCCAGAGGAAATGGTGGGGGGTTGGTACAATTACAACATTTAAAAGACATCTGGGTGAGTTCATGGATAGGTATGTTTAGAGAGATAAGGGCTAAATGCTAGCAATGGGACTAGATTAATTTAGGATATCTGGTTGACATGGACAAGTTGGAGTGAAGGATCTGTTTCAGTGCTGTACATCTCTATGACTCTAGTTAATGGTGGATCTATCTCTTGAAATATTTCTGACTCCTTTTGGATGCATCTACTCTGTATATTCTGAAATATTATAGAGTCACAGAGATGTACAGCACAGAAACAGACCCTTTAGTCCAACTCGTCCATGCCGACCAGATATCCCAACCCAATCTAGTGCCACCTGCCAGCACCCGGCCCATATCCCTCCAAACCCTTCCTATTCATATACCCATCCAAATGCCTTTTAAACGTTGTAATTGTACTAGCCTCCTTTTTAAATCTATTCTGAACCCTTTCAAGTTTCCCAACATCCTTCCAATAGGAAGGAGAATTCCTGAGAGAATTCCAAAGATTAACAAGATGCTGAGAAAAGAAATTCCTCCTCATCTCAACCTGAAATGCTTTAATTTTAAACTGTGCCTTCAGTTCAAAACTCCCCTTAAGAGTAGAAACAAAAGAGTGAGTGGTTAGCACTGCTGCCTCACAGCACCAGGGACCTGGGTTCAATTCCAGCTTTGTCTGTGTGGAATTTGCACAGTCTCCCAGTGTCTGTGTGGGTTCCCTCCAGGTACTCTGGTTTCCTCCTACAATCCAAAGATGCGCAGGCCAGGTGAATTGGCCATGCTAAATTGCTCGTAGTGTTAGGTGCCTTAATCAGGGTTAAGTATAGGAAGGGGAATGGTCTGGGTGGGTTACTCTTCAGAGGGTCAGTGTGAACTTGTTGGGCTGAAGGGTCTGTTTCCATACTGTAGGGAATCTAATCTAAACATGCTGTAAGCATGTATGCTGTCAAGCCCCCCTCTAATTCTTATGTTTTTCAAAAAGACCATAAAGATCATTAGACCTTAAGACACAGGAGCAGAAGTAGGCCATTTGGTCCATCGAGTCTGCTATGCCATTGATCATGGCTGATCGGTTTCTCAACCCCATTCTCCTGCTTTCTCCCCATAATCCTTGATTCCATTACTAATTAAGAACCTATCTATCTCTGTCTTGAATAATCGCAAAGACTTGCCAACCCAGCTCTCTGCAGCAATATGGTCCACACATTCACCACCCTCTGGCTGAAGAAACTCCTCCTCATCACACTTCTAAAGCGTCGCCTCTTCACTCCAAGGTTGTACCCTCGGGTCCTAGTCTCTCCTTTAGTGGAAACATCTTCCACGTCGACTTTATCTCGGCCCTCAGTACTCTGTAAGCTTCAATCAGAATCCCCCCATCCCCGTCTTCCTAAACTCCACTGAGTACAGACCCAGAGTCCTCAACTGCTTCTCACATGACAAGCCCTTCACCCCCTGGGTAAACCTCCTCTGGACCCTCTTTCAAGGCCAGCACACCCTTCCCTAGATACAGGGCTCAAAATATTCCAAATGCAGTCTGACTGGAGCCTGATACAACCTCAGCAGTATATCCCTGTACTTTCATACCAGCCCCCTTGAAATGAATGTTAAATTACAATTGCCTTCCAAATCAAAAACTGAACCTGCAGGTTACCCTTCAGAGAATCTTGAGTCTGGACTCCTAAATCCTTTTGTACTTCAAATCTCCGAAGCCTTTCCCCATTTGGAAAATAGCCTACACCTCTATTGTTCCTACCGAAGTGCATAACCTCACACTTTCCCACATTGTATCCCAAGTGCCACTTTATTGCCCACTCTCCTAGCTTATCCAAGCCCTTCTGCAGTCTCCCTGCTTCCTCAACACTACATGCCCCTCACCCTTTTTTGCATCATCTGCAAACACAGAGACAATACCCTCAGTTCCTTCATCTAGATCGTTAATGTAGAACATGAATCATTGTGATCCCCACATGGACCCCTGTGAAACTCCACTAGCCATTGGCTGCCATCCTGAGAAAGACCCCTTTTCATCCCTATTCTCTGCCTCCTGCCCGTCAGCCAATCCTTTATCCATGCCAGTACCTTGTCCCTAACGCCAAGGGCTCTTATCTTGTTTGGAGACAAAGAAACTGTAAATGCTGGAATCCAAGGTTGACAAGCAGGAGGCTGGAAGAACACAGCAAGCCAGGCAGCACCAGGAGGTGGGGAAGTTAACCTTTTGGGTGTAACCCTTCTTCAGGACTGGGGGTGTGGGTAAGGGGAGCTGCAGATAAAGGGGAGGAGTAGGGGAGGGTTTTCGATGGGGGGAGGGGTGGAGTGATGAGGTAGTGATAGATGAACACAGGTGGTGGTTACAACTTGGTTGGTCGATAGGAGGAATGAATCCGGTTGGTAGCAAGGAGGAAAGGTCAGTGGGGGAATGGAAGGGAGGGGGAGGGGGAGGGGCTGGAAACGGAGTCAGGGATAGGAAGGGAGGGTTATTTAAAATTGGAGAACTCAGTGTTGAGTTCTCCGGGCTGTAGGTTGCCCAGGCGGAAGATGAGGTGTTGTTCCTCCAATTTGCGGTCTGATACACTGTGGCAATGGAGGAAGCCGAGGATGGTCATGTCGGAATGGGAATGGGAAGGGGAATTATAATGGGGGGGTAACTGGGAGGTCAGGTTGGCCTCTGCAGGCCTGGCTGAGATATTCAGCAAAACGTGCCCTGAGTTTACATTGGGTCTCACCAATGTAGCGAAGACCGTATCAGGAGATCCATTTACCTTCTTTAGCAGCCTCCTGTGCTACATCTCATTCTACTAAACCAAGAAGAGGTCCCAATGGCCTAACATTTCCTCAAAAAAGAATCATAGAACATTTCAGCACAGTATAGGACCTTCGGCCCACAATATTGCGCTGACCTGTGAAACCACTCTGAAGCCCATCTAACCTACACCATTCCATTTTCATCCATATGTTTATCCAACGAACATTTAAAATGCCCTTAGTGCTGGTGAGTTCAAGACTGTTGCAGGCAGGGCATTCCACGCCCCGTTACTCTCTGGGTAAAGAACTCCTTCAAATAGGGAATCAATTGGGCAGCATGGTGGCTCAGTGGTCAGCACTGCTGCCTCACCACCAGGGACCCGGTTCAATTCTTGCCTCAGGAGACCGTCTGTGTGGAGTTTGCACATTCTCACCGTGTCTGCATGGGTTTCCTCTCACATTCCAAGAGATGTGCAGGCTGGGTGAATTGGCCATGCTAAATTGCCCGTAGTGTCAAATGCATTAGTCAGGGGGAAATGACTCTGGGTGGGTTACTCTTCAGAGGGTCAGTATGGACTTGTTGGGCCAAAGGGCCTGTTTCCACACTGTAGGGAACCAAAGCTAAACTGCGCAAATTATCACTGAGCTTTTTCAAAAGGAAGAATATCCCTCTGGAAAAAGAGCAAAACTGTGTACATTTCCCCAGGTACAGTCTCACCAATGCCCTGTACTGTTGTAGTAAGATTTCCTTGTTTTTATACTCAACAGAACAAGACCTATCAGCCCTCTTAGCCTTACCATATAGAACACATCTAATACACGAACCATGGCTCTAAACTGCAGTTACAATCAACTCACAAAGTCTGATCTATGTCCAGAAACAAATATTTTGGAAGTAAATATTTCAAAACTTTGCATCGGGTTTAGAAGGGGACTGGCAGGTGTGGTGACCCAGAGGAGGAGACGAAAACTAGGGGTGCCGTTTAAGAATGAGATGTCACCTTTCAGTCAAAGATGAGGGTCACTCGTTATGAATTCTCTTCGCCAGTTGGTAGTGGAAGGTGGGTCTTCCAATTCATTCACAATTGAATTGGATAGATTGTTGAATGATAAGGGAGTCGAGAGTATTCGTTGTAAAAATAATAATGATCTTACTGGCTGGTGGAGTATCTTCAAAGGGGGACTCCTGCGTCTATGTTCTTAACAACTTCCAATTTATATCGCGCCTTCAATGTTGCAAAACGTCCCAAGAAGCTTCGCAGGAGCATCATCAGAGAAAACGTGGCACTGTGCCACACATGGAGACACTGTGAAAGGAAACAGATAGATTTTGAGCAGTGTCTTAAATGGAGGAAAAGAGGTGGAGTGGGTTTGTGGAGGCCCAAGCAGCTAAAGGCCCAGCAACCATTGGTGGGATTAGGGGCCTAGGCAGAGTAGATAGGAAAGATGTATTTTCCCTGAGCAGACAGAGTCATCTTTGGGCAGTACTGATTGAATAATTAGCAGTACTGGACGGGAATCCGCTGAGAATCCTTTTTTGTTTGGACGGTGATGATATCTCAAAGGGTACTGAAGGTAGAAACCGTTATTGCATTGAAATAAAAGTTGGAAAAGCAATTGAAATCAGTAATCTATAAGGCCACAAGAGCTTGTACAGTGGGATTTGGCTGGACAGCTTTTGCTAGCACAGGAACGATGGGCCAAACAGCAACCTTCTGGGCTATATTTGTTTCTGGATGACACAATACTCTCTTCCCTCCTCCAGCGATTCCAAGTGAGGGGTTTCAATTTTATCTGACAATCTTAGATCATTTTGTAATTGCTTTTTTCTTTTCCTTAGAGGAGTGTGACCCAGCAGCTTTCGGATCTTGCCAACTCTTGGGAATGCCAGGAGCAGCCTGCAGTGTGACATCTCGCCTGCGTGTGGCGCTGCCTAGCCCGGCTTTCTTCAGAACAAAGAAATGGAATTGGATCATTAACTCTTTCGCTACAGAGCAGAGGCCTCAAAAACACCAACCATCACACTCACACCCTCCCGGCCACACAGGCAGACTTACCCGTCGAGAATTACGGGGGACAAAACATTGGCAATGGTGCCCCATCTATACTACTGCTCTGTGACTCCCCCATCTAACTCTCCTTTCTTCAAATACCAATCAGCAAGTAACAAAAGCAACACATCTAGGAAGGGATGGTGGGGCTGTCGAGGACAAGGGGCATTGTGGAGGGGGAAAGGGGGGTGGAGGAGATGGGGGCTGCTGAAGGCGGAGAGTGGGTCTGTGGATGAGGTGGGGGGGTGATTGAGAAAATTGGGGTTGTGGGGCTGGGGGAGGAGAGATGCTGAGGGGGAGGAGGGGTGTTGGTCTATGAATTACAGTAAACTTTCTCCCACTCCGGGATTCAAGTCATGGGGTGAGATGGGGTGAAAGTCCGGTTAAACATCCCCGAAATCTTACTTCTCCTCAAATGGGTGTGTGCGTGTGTATTTTAAATATAAAAAAAAGATTAGTTATTAATTGGCAGTTTGTTGGGAACGACAAGTACGTTTAGATATTTCCACAAGTCAGTAGTCTTTGTTTCACAGAAATAACCACTCCTGAGTGAACAAGTTATTGTTTAATGTGGAAGATTTTAAGTCAAAATACAATTCACAAAATGCTCCCCCCCCCCTCCTGTCTTCCGAAATACAAGATGAGAGGGACCTTGTTTACATTTTTCGATAAGTCAAACTTAGAATTTTGTCATTAAGCAGAGTTTTGATTTAAATTATAAGCTGAACGTTCTAATAAAAACCTATTGCACACCTCACGATAGAAGTCACTGACTCAAACACAGAAATACAAATATCTTTGTTATTAGACAGAGTTCAAGGGGAATCCCTGATTTTTCTGGGAATCGTTTTTCTGAACACTGTGCGCATTCTGCCAGGGGGTGCCTTGCACCTTAAATTTGTTATTGTCTCGCCAAATCCTTCCTCTATTCCCACTCGCCTCACTCCCACCCGCAAGAAAAGCAATTATGTGAAGCAGAAAACAAAGCAAAAGGAAAATCACAGAGGTTCAGAGGTGCATGAGTCCACGAGCAATTAAAAGGCCTGTAATGAAAGACTTGTTTATAAGTATGGATTCAGATTTAGGATCTGAAATTCAGCCACTTTCGCAAAAATTCTGAACAATATTGTTTAGGCAAGGCTTCAAACACACACTTTCCACATCTTGTGATTTTTTTTACCATCGCTGAATAAAAAAGCGAGGGACGATTATTATTGAGAGCAGAGCTTTTTCCTCCCCATCAACATTATTACTGAGCACTCCAATGATAACTTGCCTGCTCTCTTTCCAGATGCTGATACAGCTGTTCTCTCTTTGTTGTTTTTTTTTTACAGCATGTTCTCTCTCTACATCATCGACATATCAAAAACTTAGCAGCATTTTAAATTTTAATTGTGAGGAGCAAGGGAAGGGCGAGTTTCACACACTCGGGCAGTTGGCTTGACAACAAACTCAAGATGTCCCCTACAATATCAGCAGCTACAAGTGCAGCAAAGTGCCTGGTCAGATTATTCTTTCATCCCTGTGATCGGAGTGGGGGGAGGGGAGAGGATGGGAGAGAGAGAGGGACAGGAGGGGAGGGAAAGGAAGGGTTGGAGAGGAAGGAAGGAAAAGGGGATAGGAGGGTGGAGGAGGGAGAATGGGAGGAGGAGAAGGGAGAGGAGGGAGTGGAGAAAGGAGGGCAGGGGAGGGAGAATGGGAGAGAGAGGGAAGGAAGGGAAGGGAGGGGAGGGGGAAGGAAGGGAGGGGTCGGAGAATGGGAGGAGGGGTAGGGAATGGAGGAGTGGGGGAGGAGAGAGGGGAGGGAGGGAGGACAGGAGGGTGGGGGGGGAAGGGAGGGGGGAAAGGAAGGAGAGGGAAAAGGAGAGGAAAGATGGAGGACAGGAGGGTGGGGGGAGGGAGAGAAGAGTGGAGAGTACAGGAGAGAGGTAGGTTGTAAAATGGGTACAGGAGAGGGTGGGAAAGGAGGGATGAGAAAGAAGTGGAGAGAATGGAAGAAGGGATGGGCTGAGGGGGGATGGGAGGGGAGGGGAGGGAGAGGATAGGGAAGGTTTGGGAAAGGAGGGGAGGGGGCAGGAGGGGAGAGGAGGTCTGACAGAAGCACAGGCAGCGGTCAGACATGTCCTCCTCAGCGTATTTACTCCTCTCACCAACTCCCCCCCCCCCCCCCCATTTTAAACGGTGTGTTGTTTTGATCAGCTGCTGTGGGGGAGGGGGAGAAGTTTGTGATTTCTGCTGCTGCCCATGAAAGCATTCTCCCCCGCTCCCCCCCCCCCAACCACACCCCCTCGGAAAGAAACAAGTGGTGGGGGCACAGGAGGTTTGGCAGGAATGTGGCTGAACAATGAAAAGGGAAATCAGACGAGAAGGAAGTATGTACAATGGTGGCTGCTCTGTGAAGCTCCACTGGGTTTGTGTACGTACCCACTTTAATTCCCTCTGGTCAACCAGGCAGCCAGCTAAATGCAGAAGTCTGTGATTGTAATTCCTCTGCTGCCAAGTTCTCGAACACAGTGTTCCATGGCTCCTCTCCCTTTCTTTCACTGACTCAAGGATTCGCTATCCCCTCTCTGAGCTGGAAAACACCATCAGTCAGTCAGTGACACTGGGCTTAGGAAACTCAGTACACTCCCCCACACAACAACCACCTACATTCATCTAGCACCGGGGAAACAGGTATACACTCCCCCACACAACAACCACCTACATTCATTTAGCACCGGGGAACCAGGTATATACTTCACCACACAACAACCACCTACACACATCTAGCACCAGGGAACCAGGTATACACTCCCCCACACAACAACTACCTACATTCATCTAGCACCAAGGAACCAGGTATGCATTCAACTGTACAACAACAGCCTACATTCATCTAGCACCAGGGAGCAAGATATATACTCCACCACACAACAACAGCTTACATTCATCTAGCACCAGGAGAACCAGGTACACACTCCACCACATGACAGCAGCCTGCATTCATCTAGCACCAGGGAACCAGGTGTACACTCCACTGTACAACAACAGCTTATATTTATCTAGCACCGGGGAACCAGATACACTGCACCATACAACAGCTTACATTCATCTAGCACCGGGGAACCAGGTACATTCTCCACCACACGACAGCAGTCTGCATTCATCTAGCACCAGGGAACCAGGTACACACTTCACTGTAAACAACAGCTTACATTCATCTAGCAATGGGGAGCAAGTCATATCCTCCACTGTACAACAACAGCTTACATTCATCTAGCACCTGGGAACCAGGTATACACTCCACCACACAATAACAGTTTACATTCATCTAGCACTGGGGAACCAGGTACACTGCACGATATAACACCAGCTTACATTCATCTAGCACCTGGGAACCAGGTTTATACTCCACTGTACAACAACAGCCTACATTCATCTAGCACCGGGGAACCAGATATACACTCCACCACACAATAACAGTTTACATTCATCTAGCACTGGGGAACCAGGTACACTGCACGATATAACACCAGCTTACATTCATCTAGCACCTGGGAACCAGGTATATACTCCACTGTACAACAACAGCCTACATTCGTCTAGCACCGGGAGCAAGATACACACTCCACCACATAACAACAGCGTACATTCATCTAGCACCAGGGAACCAGGTATACACTCCACAGTACAACAATAGCTTATATTCATCTAGCACCGGGGAACCAGGTACACTGCACCATACAGCAACAGCTACGTTCATCTAGCACCGGGGATGGAAGGATGTTGTGAAACTTGAAAGGGTTCAGAAAAGATTTACAAGGATGTTCCCAGGGTTGGATGATTTGAGCTATAAGGAGAGGCTGAACAGGCTGGGGCTGTTTTCCCTGGAGCGTTGGAGGCTGGTGGGGTGACCCTACAGAGGCTTATAAAATCATGAGGGGCATGGATAGGACAAATAGACAAAGTCTTTTCCCTGGGGTGGGGAGTCCAGAGCTAGAGGGCATAGGTTTAGGGTTAGAGGGGAAAGATATAAAAGAGATCTAAGGGGCAACTTTTTCACGCAGAGGGTGGTACATGTTTGGAATGAGCTGCCAGAGGATGTGGTGGAGGCTGGTACAATTGCAACATTTAAGAGGCATTTGGATGGGTATATGAATAGGAAGGGTTTGGAGGGATATGGGCCGGGTGCTGGCAGGTGGGACTAGATTGGGTTGGGATATCTGGTCGGCATGGACAGGTTGGACCGAAAGGTCTGTTTCCATGCTGTACATCTCTATGACTCTATACACTCCACTGTACAATAACAGACTACTGAATGGACCTCTCTCATTTCAAATCTAATGCTGATCTTGAATTTTGCGCACGTTCTTTGTAGCTGTAACTCTGAATTTTCTCGCTCTGTTTAATCACCCAATGGACTCTGTATGGTGTGATCCACCTGGACTGCACGCAAAACAAAACGTTTCACTGCACTTAGGTACATGTGACAATAACACATCAAATCAATATCTTGCATTTATCTAGCACCAGGGAGCCAGTTACACTCAGTAGTACAATATGTTACATTCATTTAGCACCATTAACATCCACATGTCACTTCACCAAGATTGGAAATTGTACAGAAGTTTGACACTGAGCCACATGAGGAGATATTGGAACAGATGACTGAGGAGCTGTTTGTCATAGAGTCATACAGCACAGAAACAGACCCTTCGATCCAATCAATCAGTCTGTGCCAAACATGATCCCAAACTGAATTAGCCCCACCTGTTCGAATGGTGCTCTGCATCCTCCTCCTCCTCCTCCTCCTCACTGAGTTCAGGACTGGTCTTATAAATACATGGAGATTAAAGGCCATTTCCCCAAGATCGCTGGATTATTCAATCATTCATGGCAGCTTGCACATAATTCCACTGCCTCTTGAAGGAATGAGTCCTCAGGGAAGGAAAGGACAGTCTTGCATTCCTATAGCACCTTCCACAACCTCAGACAGTCGAAAAGCCCTTCCCTGCCAAAGAAGGTCTTGTCACTGTTAAATGGTGGAAATTAATCTGTACACAGCAAGTTTCAAGTTGCAAACAGCCCCGAGGCAAACGACAAATAATTAACCTTTATTTATTATTACAAACTACCACAAATACTAAATATCTAAATGCAAAACATTAAATGCTGGAAATATCCAATAGACTCTGCAGTGTGAGGGAAAGTGTGAAACGTTTCAGCATAATGTTGGGATGAGATGTCAGCAGCCTGATGTGCTGACTCTGCTGCTTCCCTCTCAGAGCCTGTGGTCTGCTGAGTATTCCTACCTGGAAATTGGAGGAGATGTAACACACTGTCCAGCTCACTGACGATAACACCCTCCGTACCACCTTAGAACACAGCTGTGGCATCATTCACCAGGTTTTAAATGTCTCCTGGGAAAGGTGCCAGTACCCGGGGCCGCGGTACTGTCCTCAGAACCGTGAGTCCCCAGCACTCCAGGCTCATCCTCATTATCAAAGGCAGCTGACCATCCTACAACAAGGCCACAAACCACAGCCCCTGTCTCTTCCCCATGATGTGGAGCTAGACCCCTGTCAGGAAGGTGTGTAGGTGTGTGTGTGTGTGTGTGTGTGTGTGTGTGTGTGTGTGTGTGTGAGAGAGACAGAGAGAGAGAGTGGGTGGGTGTGTGAGAGAGAGTGGGTGGGTGTGCACACATGCCTATGTGTGTGTGTGTGTGTGTGTCTGTCTGTGTGCGTACGTGCGTGTCTGGGTGAGTATGTGTGTCTTGGGGTGTGTGTGTGTGTCTGTGGGTATGGGTGAGAGTGTGGCTGTGTGTGAGTACATGTCTGAGAGTGTCTGTGAGTGTGTGCACGTGCATGTGCATGTCTGAGAGTGTGTGTGGGCGCGCGCATGCCTATGTGTGCGCGGTTGTGTGGGTGTGCATGTGTGTGCGTGTCTCTGTGGGTGTGGGTGTCTGGGTGTGTGTGTGTGTTTGAGAGTATGTGTGTCCACGTATGTTTGCGCGCGAGTGGGTGTGTGTGTACGTGCATGTCTGGGTGAGTTGTGTGTGTTGGGGGGGGTGTGGGTGTGTGTCTGAGTGCACGTGTGTGCATGTGTCTGTGTGCGCGCGTGTCCATTTCCATTTGTGTGTGTCTGGGTGTGTGCGCATGTCCATGTGCGTCGGAGAGTGTGTGTGTCCATTTGTGTGTGTCTGGGTATGAGTGTGTGTGTCTGGTGTGAGTGCATGTCTGTGTGAGTGCGTGTCTGGTGTGAGTGCATGTGTGTGTGTGAATGTGTGTGTGCGCACGCGCATGTTTGAGAGTATGCGTGTCAGTGTGTGGCTGTGTGTGTCTGGTTGTGAATGTGAGAGTCTGTGTGTGCGCTTGTGTGTCCAGGTGTGTGTGTGTGTGTGTGTGTGTGTGCACGCGCATGTGTGCGCATCTGGGTGTCAGTGTGTGTGTGTGCATTGTATGTCTGGGTGAGTGTCTATGTCTGAGTGTGTGAGTTATTGCGTGTGTGTGTGTGTGTGTGTGTGTGTGTGTGTGTGTGTGTGTGTGTGTGTGAGAGAGAGAGAGAGAGAGAGTGAGAGAGGGTGAGGGGGTGTCTGTCTGTCTGGAGGTGTGTGCATATCTGGGTATGTGTGCCTCTCTCAGAGTTTGTGTGTGTGTGTTTGTGAGTGAGTGAGTGTGTGTCTGTGTGTGTGCGTGCATGTGTGTGCGCGTGTCTGGTGTGGTGTGCGCGTGTGTGTGTCTGTGTGTGTGTGCGTGTGTGTGTCTGTAGCTGGGGGTGTGTGAGTGTGCGTGTCTATGTCTGTGTGTCCGGGTGTGTGAGTGTGTGTGGGTGTGAGAGTGTGTGCACGCGTCTGGATGTGTGTGTGTCTGGGTATGAGTGTGTGCGTATCTAGGTGTGTGTGCGTATATGGCTGGGTGTGCGCCTGTGTATGTGGGTGTGTGAGTTTGTGTGAGTGTGTGTGTCTGGGTGTGTGAGTGTGCGTGTGTGTGTATCTGAGAGAGTGTGTGTGTGTCTGTCTGTCTGGTTGGAGGTGTGTGCATATCTGGGTATGTGTGTCTCAGAGTGTGTGTGTGTGTGTGTGCGTGTGTGTGCATATACATGTGTCTGTGTGTACGCATGTGTGTGTCTGTGGCTGGGGGTGTGTGAGTCTATGTCTGTGTGTCTGGGTTTGAGAGTGTGTGCACGCGTCTGGATGTGTGTGTGTGTGTGTGTGTGTGTCTAGGTATATGTGCATGTGTGGCTGGGTGTGCGCCTGTGTCTGGGTGTGTGTGTCTGTAGCTGGGGGTGTGTGTGTCTATGTCTGGGTGTGTGTGTGTGTGTGTGTGTGTGTGTGTGTGTGTGTGTGTGTGTGTGTGTGTGTGTGTGTGAGTGAGAGTGTGTGCACGCGTCTGGATGTGTGTGTGTCTGGGTATGAGTGTGTGTGTATCTAGGTGTGTGTGCGTATATGGCTGGGTGTGCGCCTGTGTATGTGGGTGTGTGAGTATGTGTGTCTGGGTGTGTGTGTGTGTGTGTATCTGAGAGAGAGAGAGAGAGAGAGAGAGAGAGAGAGTGTGTGTGTGTCTCTGTCTGTCTGGTTGGAGGTGTGTGTATATCTGGGTATGTGTGTCTCTCTCAGAGTGTGTGTGTGCATATGCATGTGTCTGTGTGTACACGTGTGTGTGTCTGTGGCTGGGAGTGTGTGAGTCTATGTCTGTGTGTCTGGGTGTGAGAGTGTGTGCGCGTGTCTGGATGTGTGTGTGTGTGTGCATGTGTGTCTGGGTGTGCGCCTGTGTCTGGGTGTGTGTGTGTCTGAGTGTGTGAGTGTCTGGGTGTGTGAGTGAGAGAGAGAGAGAGAGAGAGAGAGATTGTCTGGGTGTGGGTGTGGGTGTGTGTGAGAGAGAGTGGGTGTATATAAGAGAGAGTGTGTGGGTGTGTATGTGTGTGTGTGTGTGTGTGGGTGTGTGAGAGAGAGAGTGGGTGTATATAAGAGAGAGTGTGTGTGTGTGTGTGTGTGTGTGTGTGTGTGTGTGTGTGTGTGAGAGAGAGAGAGAGAGAGAGAGAGAGAGAGAGAGTGTGAGTGAGTGAGAGAGTGTGTGTATATCTGAGAGTGTGTGTGTCTGGGTGTGAATGAGAGAGAATGTGTGTGTATATCTGTGTGAGTGTGTGTGTCTGGGTGTGTGTGTGAGTGAGTGAGAGAGAGAGGTTGTGGGTGTGCGCCTGTAGATACTGCACCCCTGGGAACATACTGCCATAAACCCAGCGAGGCAAAGTATAAAGAGACCACCCTGAAAATTACCGTGATCATGGACTTCACGTACAGGAATTTGGCTGATGCTGGCTTTGGTTATGAAAGGTTTCTGGCTGTAATAAAGTTTCACCGTACTCTATACACAGCTCAAACTGCAGGGAGCAGTTAAAGGGTGGACACACAGAACCTGTATGTTGTAATCCACTGTGGAACCACTGAGCAGAGGAGAATATCTTACAGGAATGGCAATTACATTAAAAAGGTTAAACCATAAAATGTGGAAATCACCTCAGCTTTTAGTGTGCATGTGCTCCAAGTTAAACTCCAGCCTGGGCTGTCCTAGTTGATTAGTCTTTTACTGTTTACCGGCCAATCATTTCACCTTTTGTTATTTATCTAGAGTGTTGGCTCTCTCCCAGAACCAGCTGATCCCGATTGGCAGGGTGAGGATTCTAACCCGCCCATAAAACCCAGACAATTCTATCTTGCCTTTCACAGAGGGAGCACAGCGACACAGGCAGAGAGTCAGCGATCCCCAGCTGAGCTCTGTGACTGGGGCCTCCTGACTCTGGCTTCTACCTGAGAGGCAACTCAACCTGAGACACCGTCTTCACTGCTTCACAGGTTCAGGGAGTGAACCCGGTGAAAGGTCATGACTCCCATGAGGAGGAAGCTGGTGGTGGTTGGCGATGGTGGCTGTGGTAAGACCAGCCTGTTGTTTGTCCTCAGCAAGGACGAGTTCCCTGAAGGTTATGTGCCCACCATCTTCGATACCTATGTGGCAGATATCATGGTCGATGGGAGACTGGTGGAGCTGGCGCTGTGGGACACCGCTGGCCAGGAGGACTATGACCGCCTGCGGCCCCTCTCCTACCCCGACACTGACGTCATCCTCATCTGCTTCTCGGTGGACAGCCCTGACTCGCTGAGGAACATTCCGGACAAGTGGATGCCCGAGGTCAGGCACTTCTGTCCCGGTGTGCCGGTGATCCTGGTGGGTAACAAGAGGGACCTGCGGAGTGACCAGCGAGTGCGGAAGGAGTTGGCCCGGAGCAGGAAGGAGCCGGTGAAGTGGGAAGAGGGCCGGGCGATGGCCGAGAGGATCGGGGCGTACGATTACCTGGAATGCTCTGCCAAAGCCAAGGAAGGCGTCTGGGAGGTTTTCGAAACCGCCACCAGGGCCACCTTGAAAGTCTCGTCGACAGGGTGTTTCGGCTGCCAGTGCGTGCTGATCTAAAGACTAAACCCCCACCCCTCTTCCCCTTCCAAAACCGGCCAACAACTCAGTGACCTGTCCGAGGTTCTAACCGAGGGGCAGGGGGAAAGAGATAAAGATCCACACAACACTGCAACCTTCCAGGCGGGCGCCCGCGGGCAGTGTACCTGCCTCTGGGCCACCCAGTTACAGAATCAAGTCCCACTCCAAAGAGACTGGAGCACAAACTGCAGGCAGTGCAGCAAGTGCCAACTTTCAGATAAGACGTCAAAACAAAAGGCCCCAGCCCCAGCCCCGGCCCCAGCCCCAGCCCCAGCCGGGGGGGTGGGGGAAGACGGTAAGATCAGCTCTTTGTCCAATTTTGAAGGTGATCAGGGAGGATTGTTGAGATCGTTGCTGCACGAGGCAGCTTGCGGAGCTGAATGCCACACCACTATCTACAACACGACGGAGACTACATCTTATAAAAGTACTTCATTGGTTGTAAAACTCCATTGGATGCCCTGAGATTGGGAAAGGCGCTATATAAATGCATATACGTTTCTGTTTCTGTTTCACAAATGCTCCAAGGGGCTTGAAATCCTACAGGCATTTACTTTTGAAGATGAATCCTGTCAGACTCCAGATGATTATGTTGTTCAGTGGGTGTACAAATTTACTCATGACCCACATTTTCCGGTAAAGGGTCAGGCCAGCTGTATTTTCTGTCCTTTATTCTCCCATGTTCCTCTCTGCCTGCACTGAGTAAGTGGAAAACCTCACAGTATTTCATTGGGTACTTTCCCTTGTTTATAAAAGGCGAGTAACTGTGACAAATAGATCACTCAAATCGATAAATTACCAATTCATACAAAAAAAACACACAACTTAATCTTGTGCATTGCTTACAGAGTACAGGCTGTGGTTGGTGTTGGGGGGGTTTCAGGTCAGCTCATGGGATGTAGCCGATTTGAACTCGAGAAACTGAAACAGCAGGTCTACCCTCTTCCCCCACCCCATGCCAGGCAGGATCTAGCAGTGGGTGGGCTGCAGGGTTTGGATTAAAATTTGTCACGGATTCAGGTGCCAAGATGCACACGCAGCTTTGGTGAAAATGTATGCGTTGGCAGCAAACGAGAATTGGGCTGTGCTACGACGCCATCCATGGTCGAATAGCCGGATGGCAGTCGTCTCCTGCTGCCAACGTACCCAGGATGTGCCCGTCTGAGTGAGCAGCAGAAAACATAGACAAGAAGAGACTGAGCACCCACCACGGAATGCACATTGTCACGGGGTCACGGGGCAGCTGCGATGCTGAGGGGATTCAGGGCAGGCCATTCCAGAATCTCAGCCTCAGGGCACAGTCTCTCTGAGAAGGGCTTGGAGTGTCACGGGGGGAGAAGGAATAAGGTACAGCAACTCTCAAACTCTCACCTTCCCCTGCACTTCACTCCCAGGCATTAGCTAAAGGGGCAGGGAGGTGGGGAGGGTCATAAATCCCAAAGACTGGGAAGTGCTTCAGGATCTACATTGGGATGGACCCTTGCTGGGGATATACATAGAAGATGTGACCCCCACCCCACCCATTGCTGAGCAATATTGAGAACCGCCATCTGCCAACATAGCAGTCGGCATGGACAGGTTGGGCCGAAGGGCCTGTGTGAATGCTGCGTACCTCTCGCACTTAGCCTCTGACCAGCACAAACGCCTGTCTTGTTGCTGGACAGTCTGACCCACCCCCTGCCCCAGCCCGTGCCAATGAGTGGCCAGGTACAGGCTTTGACCTGGGGCCATCCAGATCGGAGTAAGGCTGGAAAACCCAAACTGAGCACGTGGAGCTGAATCAGAGAGCTCCCTCTCACCCTCCCAGCACACTGCAGGTGGCCCTTCGGCCCATTGCCTTGGTGTCCTCTCAGGGCTGTGTCGGGAGGTGGATTTGAACACATCCCATCCCCCCCAACAAAACCACAATCTGACCCCATAACCAATGGTTGAGCCACCGACAATGTAGGGCATTGTGTTGGTCGAGTGCCTGGTCCTTTCCAGGGCAAAGGGAGGGCCAATCAAATGAGGAGGGGATCTTAAGAGTGGGGTTGGGGAGTGGCGGTGGGAAGGGGGACTTGACCCATTAGGTAAAATGAGACAGAATGAGATAGAGCGAGCGTGCGCGAGAGGGAGGGTGCATGCGACAGGGAGGGAGGGTACGCATGATGGGGTGTGAAGGCGTGTGTGAGAGAGAGGGAGAGCTCGCGCGAGGGAGGGAGTGTGACAGGACATGGTTGTGGGAGTTCTCTTCAGCTGAAAGTGATTTTCAAATGGGAGAATTACAGCAATGACTTCTGTTGCCGTTACCAGGGGCCTGACTGACTGGTATCTGTGTGGGGGCTTCCAATAAGCAGCAAGTCACTCAAAGGGCAAGAAACAGTTGGCTGGACAGCAGGAGAGAGTAGACCTCATCTGCCTCCTACCTCCCAGATTGGCTTGGGTGGTAGAGAGTGTGACGGGTAGGTGGAGGAGGAGACACACAATGACTCATTCGAGTGCTTGTGAACACCTCGCAATTGCAAGCCTGGCAAAGCCATGGTTAAACATTAGCCTGTTTATTTGTGTTGAGATAGCAACGTTCCATGAACATTGGCACAAATCCATTTCAGAATGCACACCTGCACAGGTTTCCTGGGAACATTCACTGGATTTTATTCGGATTTGCAATGACCCTTCAGAATCTCCCCATTTGCAGTTATTTCACTGACTGTGGATTATTGAGATCAGTGGGTGCGTTGCTATGAAATACTTTGAATAAATAAACTACTCAGTTAAAGCAAACTGTTTAAACATTTTTTTCGAGTCAAGGATGTTGTTTTTGCAACCGATTTTTTTCTCAAGGAACTAACTATCATCAGATTAAAATGGCCCACTAACAATCAGGGCACAAACAATGAGAATCTGAACGACAGCACTATCTTGGACATGATTGCACCATTTGAGAGAGAGGGTCAAAACACAACTCAAAATGTAACTGGTTTTAATTCTCCAAACTTTTTGTAAGTACAATTATGGTCACTCAGCCAGCATCCAGCTCAAAAAGCCAAAAGTACAGACACACACAGTAAGAGCTTAGTGTCTCCATCTTCTTCAGAACTCCACTGACAGAGCAGCATTCTGATCTGAGGCAGGAGATTGAGGGTTCATGTCCCACTCTCGATCCAATTAAGACACACACTCTCACTGCAGTACCGCAGGAGGACTGCACTGTCAGAGGCACCTTATTTTATTTATGGTTTACCGAAAGGTCGGGGAACCTGTTGAAAAGCAGAGCTGTCGTTTCAAGAGAGACACAATCGATTTGTTATTTCTTCTCTGGCCAAACCGCTGGAGAAGTATTGTGCTGCAGATTTCCCAGAAACAGCTTTTGGAGATGTTTTTCATCTCTGCTCTGCTGCAGACAGTTTGAAAAGAGTCCCTCTATCTCTCTCTTCCTCTCTCTTCTGGAAAAGAGAAATGCTTACAGTTGTGGAGACGCTTGCAAAGAAGCAGTGCTCTTGCTCCCCCACTCCCTCACTCTTGCAGACAGCAGGAGACAACACAATGCTAACCCAACAAAAGACCTGGGTCTAACTGACCGACCACTCGAGGTAAAGGCATTCCTTTATCCTGTGACCTACAGTAATGTGATCTGACTGACGGAAACTGAAAGGACTGTGAGAAAGTCACTTTGTTTTGTCCTAGTGATTTGAACTCTTGCTACAGAAAATTTCTTTATCCTTCGATTTTTTCCCATCTTTTCAGAGCTGTATGCCTGACCTTGGTGTGTATATGTACGAGTTTAAAGGGGATACAGTTTATGTTTGTCTCGGAGTAGTTAACATTCTCTGTTACCACGTGTTAAAGATTGAGATTGTTCGTAATAAAAACATTTTTGTGTTTACTGATCAAATTGGGTGGAAATTGCAATTTTGCCCCATTAACAACAAAAATAAAACCATTTAACCATCCTGCAGACATGGGAACAACAGCAGCCCATTTGACCTTTTGAGTTTTCTCTGCCATCAAATAAGATCATGGCTGGTCTGATTTTAACCTGAACTCTCCATTCTTGCATATCCCTGACAATCTTTCATCCCCTGGGTCATCAGGAATCTATTTCCCTCTGCCTTCACACTGGCTTTTGATAGGAATTCCAAAGACACCCAACCCTCAGAAAGAAACAAATTGTTTTCTCACACTGGTGATTCGATTGGCCATAAAACAGCACAGCAGAGTACAGGTCCTTCAGCCCTTGATGTTGTGCCAACCTTTTATCCTACTCTAAGACTGTTTGGGGGCATCTCCTTGACTGGTCGGGTTTGATACCCAGTGCACTTCTGTCAAAGTTAGAGCAATGTGAACAAACCCGTCACTGAAGACCCCATGACATTCTTTCAGAGTGGAGCTGGGCAGTTATCGCCATGGTGACCTGACCAAGCCATTCACTTCAATTAACATCCAAGACAGACAGATTTACTTGTTTGGTTGCACTGGGGTGGAGGGAGGCTGGTGTTGAACCATAATCCACTGGCTGACACACGCAGGATTTAGAAATCGTTGCAAGGTCTGAAACGTAGAAAAGTACAAGATAGGAGCAGGAGGTGGCCATTCGGCCCTTCAAGCCTGCTCCACCATTCGTCATGGTCACGGCTGATCGTCCATCTCAATAACCTAATCCTGCTTTCTCCCCATAACCTTTGATCCCATTCACCCCAAGTGCTATCTCTAGCTGCCTCTTGAGTACATTCAATGTTTTAAATCAACTGCTTCCTGTGGTAATTAATTCCACAGGCTCACCACTCATTGGGTGAAGAAATGTCTCCTAAATGGTCTAGCCCGAACCCTCACACTGTGACCCCTTTCGCTCTGAATTGGCAGCACCATTCAGAATGACCAAAACAGGAGTTGCTGTGATAAACTGAAGATCTGTAGAGCCCACAATAAGATGGACTAATAGGTTCTACTGATCAGGTACCAGACCAAGACAGTGGGTACTCTCAGAGAACAACAGTCTGTCATCACAAAGTGGCTGGTGGAAGCTCTTGCTGTTCTTTGTGGTGGATGAGGACAGTTATCAGGTTCTTCAGTGGAATCAGTCACATGTTGGAACACAGGAACAGATAATGAGGTGAAAAAGAGAGAGAGCGTACATGCACAAGGTGGGGTGGCGAGCAAGAACAAAGTCTGCTGATTGCTTTTGTCTACCAGATCTCCTCTGTGTACTCTGTGTAAATTAATTCAGAATAACCATAAACTAGAAAGCTCAGTGCCTCACATGTTTGCTGGTCTCTGCCAGTATCTGACATGAGTAAAAGGTGGGGCAGCAGGTGGAGGTACAATAAGAGGTGGAGAGCTGTCGAGGGACCCTCACGGTAGTGGTTACCCAGGGAGGACAGGAACAGAACTCTCTCAAAATAAGTCCTCAACATCCACTATACCAGGTCAAACATAATGAAGGGCTATCTGCACCTTATATAGTGTTGTGAAACCCTATCCCAGTACCTCAGTGTCAGAGTCATAGAGATGTACAGCATGGAAACAGACCCTTCGGTCTAACCCATCCATGCTGACCAGATATCCCAACCCAATCTAGTCCCACCTGCCAGCACCCGGCCCATATCCCTCCAAACCCTTCCTATTCATAAACCCATCCAAATGCCTCTTAAATTTTCCAATTGTACCAGCCTCCACCACTTCCTCTGGCAGCTCATTCCGTACACGTACCACCCTCTGTGTGAAAAAGTTGCCCCTTAGGTCTCTTTTATACCTTCCCCTCTCACCCGAAACCTATGCCCTCGAGTTCTGGACTCCCCAACCCCAGGGGAAAGATTTTGCCTATTTACCCTATCCATACCCCTCATAATTTTGTAAACCTTTATAAGGTCACCCCTCAGCCTCCGACACTCCAGGGAAAACAGCCCCAGCCTGTTCAGCCTCTCCTGAGAGCTCAAATTCTCCAACCCTGGCAACATCCTTGTAAATCTTTTCTGAACCCTTTCAAGTTTCACATCTTTCTGATAGGAAGGAGACCAGAATTGCACACAATATTCCAACAGTGGCCTAACCAATGTCCTGTACAGCCACAAAATGACTTCCCAACTCCTGTACTCAGTACTCTGACCAATAGTGGTTAGCACTGCTGCCTCACAGCGCCAGGGATCCGGGTTCGATTCCACCCTTGGGCGGCTGCCTGTGTGGAGTTTGCACATTCTCCCAGAGTCTGTGTGGGTTTCCTGCGGGTGCTCCGGTTTCCTCGCACAATCGAAAGATGTGCAGGTCAGGTGAACTGGCCATGCTAAATGCAGGGTTAGGGTAAGGGCTGGGTCTGGCTGGATTGCTCTTCAGAGGGTCTTGATGAGCCGAATGGCCTCTTTCCACACTGCAGGGGAGTCTATGATTCTACAAATCACTGCCCACAATGGAGCCACTCCACACCACACTACTCCATCAGCCAGTGAGAATTGTAAACGTGGCCTGCACTGACAATAGTGTACCCGGAAGGACAGCTCTATTCTCCTGCTTCTCTGAATTGCTCCCCTCATCGTTTGGGGATGGCAGCCCAGAACGGGCTATGTGGTACCACCGTGAAGTGGTCTCTCATCAGCAGCAACCGGGACAATAGGCCATCATCCAGGAAGATGGGTTTTGTGGTTCCGGTGGTGTCATAACCCCCACCCGAAAAGCCAGCTCCCACCTCCTGCCTTCAGGAGAATACGGAACTCAACGTCAGCCCAAGCCCAGAGTCAAACAGGAGCCCAGTGTGAAACCTTCACAATGCGTATGGATTCAAAGACCATGCCTCACAACCCACCATCCCCCCCTCGCTCTCCTCCTGAGACATAAACAATGTTGGGGGGGAGAGAGGGTAAGGGGAGAAGGAAAGAGACTTAAACAATCAAAGTATTTTTCAATGTATAATTTCAGTTACATCACACTGTAAACCTTTGCTATAAATTCTGTGTCCTCCACAACCACCTGATGAAGGAGCGTCGCTCCGAAAGCTAGTGTGCTTCCAATTAAACCTGTTGGACTCTAACCTGGTGTTGTGATTTTTAACTTTATACACCCCAGTCCAACACCGGCATCTCCATATCGGGATAATTCTTAGGTTGCTTTCTCTGGAGCAGAGAAGGTTGAGGGGAGACCTGATAGAGATGTAGAAGATTATGAGGGGCAGTGGAACAGGGGGGTTAGAGAGTAGATGAACCCCTTAGTTGATGGCTCAATAATGAGGGGGAATCATTTTCAAGTGAAAGGCAGGAGGTTTAAAGGGGATTTGAGGAAAACGTTTTAAACCCAGAGGATGGTAGGGTCTGAAAAGTATTGCCTGGGAGGGTAGTGGAGCTGGGAAACCTGTCAGCCTTTAAAACAGCACTTGGCTCAGCACCTGAAGTGTCATAACATTTAGGTCAATGATCCTAGACCGGGAAAGTGAGGCTAATGTTGGTTTATGTTTGACAGTACGATGGATCAAATAACCTTCTTTGTTCAGCTGCACCCATATTTAAACCGTATCCGCGCCCCCCCCCCCCAATACAAGCTGCAATGTCAAGACAGTTTCAGAATGTGTGGAAAGGAGAGATGCAGAGAGCGGTATTGGTTCTCTGTTCCATCGGGACAAGCAAACCACCAGGAAAACCAGCAGGAGACGAACAGGTAAACCACCAGGAGACCAACAGGTAAACCACCAGGAAAACCACCAGGTGACCAACTGGTAAACCATGCAGAAAACCACCAGGTGTCCAACAGGTAAACCACCTGGTGACCAACAGGTAAACCACCTGGTGACCAAGTTGTGCCATTTCCAAGGTGCGGGGTGCCTCATTGTCCTGAGAAAGCCAGTCCACTCCAGGGTCAGTGTTCTGTTGTTTCCACAGAGCCTTTTCATTGAAATACTGAAGGTCTCATTCTTTCCTCACCCTGACAATCCAACTGTGATTCTTATCCTGGTCACCGTTCCTGGATGAGCTACAGTGCCCAGTCTACAAACTCAGATTGTGTGTGTGGAGGCCAGTCTGAGCTGAGGCTTGCCCATCCCTGTGCTGGCAACCAGACATGTTAACCATTCACTGGGTTGTACAAGAGTGAAAAAGGCCATTCAGCCCCTCTGTATGGATTGGCATGTTGTCATGCTATCCAATGAGTTCGTCTTCCTATTACTGCTGAAAATTCTTCCCAGTTCAACCAGATATCCAATTTCCATTTTAAATAATAGTAGAATCTACTTTCACCCCTTATTCAAGCATTACATTTCACACAGTCACAACTGACTGTGGAAGGAACAAATTCTCATCTCCTGCAAGTGCTTTTTCACCCATTGTCTCACGTCTGTGCCCATTTAGTTACCAAACCTCCAGCCAATGGGAAAGGGTCCTCCTTATCTACTCTATCGAAGACATTCAACATCTAAAAATATGCAGACACAGAATAGGTCACTCAAGCCTGTTCCCCATTCAGTAGGAACATGGCTGACCCGGTGACTCCACATTCCTAAGTGTCTCTGAGGAGACTTCACTTCCTTGCTGATCAAGAAGTGATCTCACCCTGCCTGAAAGACATTTGAAGATTCTGTTTCCAATGCCTTTTGAAAAAAAGAGAGTTCTAAAGGCTCATGGCACTGTGGGAAAAATACCCTTTTCTGTCCTAAAAAAGATAAGTCTTTATTAATAAACAGTGACCCAGAGATTTGCCCGAAACATCCTTCTCATAACTCTGACAAAACTCTGTCAAAACTCAACCTCGAGTGTGTTTCAATCAAGTCATCTTTTATATTTCTCAGCTCCAGTGGATACAAACCTAGCCAGCCCAACTTTTCCTCATAAGACAATCTACCCAATTCTAGGTATTGGTCCAGTAGATGTTTCCTGAACTGCTTCCTTTACCATCTCCCTTGATCGCTCTCTGCTTCCACAGTCACATAGTTTCCAGTTTCCTGGGAAAGGTTTAGAGGGATATGGGCCAAATGCTGGCAAATGGGACTGAATTAATTCAGGGTATCTGGTCAGCGTGGACCCAAATGGTCTGTTTCCATGCTGTACATCTCTATGACTCTAAGCCCACTGTTACTGGCAGGGCTTTGATAAAAATCTCCTCACCAAAGCCTCCACATACATTTGAACGTATGGTCCCAGAACTGAGCACAATAATCTAGTTCAAGCCCAGCATTGGCTCATCAGGTGGAGCACAATGGCTTCCCCAATGCCTGGGCACTAATGCCAATTTATCGGCTTGTAATGCCACCCACGTCGGGGGTGAGGGGGGCTCTTGTGGCACAGTGGTAGTGTCTCTACCTCTGAGACAGGAGGCCAGACATCAAGCCTCACCTGCTCCAGAAACGTGCCTGAACAGGTCGATTGGAAAACATTTGCCGCCTACTTTGTAGATTGGCCATTCTCAACACAGTGCAGAGGGAAAGACCAGGTAACAAAATATAACACCAAGTTGTAAAGAAATGTCCCAATACTCAGTTTTGAATGATACAAGACTAATTGGACCAGTACGTGCCATTTTCACGTTTCGTTGGATTTCCTTCTGGGGAGGGTCAAAAAGGAACTTGGAAACTGCATTCCCATCTGTGTGAGTCAGGCCTTCACAGCCCTGGATCAGATGAGCCCTGTGGGTTCAATGTCCAATGGTACAGGCTTCCAGATAAGAACAACTATGATTGATACTTTTATATTGTTTCAGATAACGTTAATGTATGTTGCATTTTATGGGCTGTGTGAAAACACAGATTATTTATCCAACGTGACACAGCAAGGCTGTATACAAGATAAATGCACACTCCCCAAGGCCTACCACAAGTGGGCCACTCCGTTCAGGAGGAACTGGCTCTGGACTCTGGTCTGTGTGCGCGTGTGTGCTGTTAGCTCAGCTCGGCCAAGGGTACCAACAAGGACCCTCTGTGAAGTAGAAAAGAAATAGGTAAAGGTTACTGACTTCCAAGTAACCATCTAGTCACTCCTCTTCAATTCTCTCAGGAGTCGAGCGTGGGTTGAATGTGGATTGGGCCCATCTGAAGAGGCCTGCACAGTTGAATACTCACTATGTGGCTCCCCCACATGGTCGTTGCTCACACTCACTATCCCAAAGCTCAAGCTAAAGGTGACATGAGGGAAAGGGAGACGTTGGGAAAACATTTGCGCTGGATTTCACTCCAAAAACATCCAGCTCCCCATCGACTGATTGAGAGTCTTTCCACTGAGCCACTGCGCAGGCCCATCCCATTCTACTTCCCAAAGTGTTGGTCTCCAGTTGCAGAGAGTGTGAGGTCACAGGTGACCAACATTCACGCCTTGCCCCAGAGCTTCTGTCTCACACACACACTCACACACACACACACACACACACACCTTCTCCTTCTCTCTCTCTCACACACACACACACACACCTTCTCCTTCTCTCTCTCACACACACACTCCTTCTCAATCTCTCTCTCACACACACACACACTCCTTGTCCTTCTCTCTCTCACACACACACACACACAACCTTCTCCTTCTCTCTCTCACACACACACACACTCCTTCTCTCACACACACACACACACACACACACACACACACTCCTTCTCTCTCTCTCACACACACACTCCTTCTCCTTCCCCTTCTCCTTCTCTCTCTCTCACACACACTCCTTCTCCTTCTCTCTCTCACACACACACACACTCCTTCTCTCTCTCTCTCTCACACACACACTCCTTCTCTCTCTCTCACACACACTCCTTCTCTCTCTCTCACACACACTCCTTCTCTCTCTCACACACACACACACCCCTTCTCTCTCTCACACACACACACACACACACACCCCTTCTCTCTCTCTCACACACACACACACTCCTTCTCTCTCTCACACACATACACACTCCTTCTCTCTCTCTCACACACACACACACACACTCCTTCTCTCTCTCTCACACACACACACACTCCTCTCTCTCTCTCACACACACACAATCCTTCGCTCTCTCTCTCACACACACACACACTCCTTCTCTCTCTCACACACATACACACACACACTCCTTCTCTCTCACACACACACACACACACACTCCTTCTCTCTCTCTCTCTCACACACACATTCCTTCTCTCTCTCACACACACATTCCTTCTCTCTCTCACACACACATTCCTTCTCTCTCTCACACACACACACACACTCCTCTCTCTCTCTCACACACACACAATCCTTCTCTCTCTCTCTCACACACACACACTCCTTCTCCTTCCCCTTCTTCTTCTCTCTCTCTCACACACACTCCTTCTCCTTCTCTCTCTCACACACACACACACTCCTTCTCTCTCTCTCACACACACACACTCCTTCTCTCTCTCACACACACACACACACCCCTTCTCTCTCACACACACACACACACACACTCCTTCTCTCTCTCTCTCTCACACACACTCCTTCTCTCTCTCTCACACACACACACACACACACTCCTCTCTCTCTCTCACACACACACACACTCACACACACTCCTTCTCTCTCTCACACACACACACACTCCTTCTCTCTCTCTCACACACACACACACTCC